>NC_134593.1:57056772-57356772 GCF_037038515.1 Microtus pennsylvanicus
TTAAGACCAGAAATAATAGTTTTGGGGGCATATCTGATTTTCTTGAGTACTTACAAATATTTTTTCTGCAGAAGAATAAATAGGTGAAAATAGTTCACTACCATGTGATTTGTTTTATCCCTAGGCATTGCCTGGGGTTACTGGAACATCCCCGGTTTTCAGTATTGGAAAGCGAAATTCACAACAATGGATATTTTATTAAAATGTATGTTAACCCATTACTGTATGTTCATTTTCAATTCTTTATAAGAAAGCATGATGTATCATTTTGTGTGTGTCATTCCTTAAAAAAAAAGAGATGAGTCAAGTGAAGGAGCGTATTTAATGGGGGGATTTTATGGGAAACATTATACCAATGGCAGTGCGTGTGATTCCATTATTAAAATAATTTGTCATTGCACGAAAAAAGGTATAAATTGCAAGAGAGAGTCTTCTTTAGTTATCTGCCCTGTTTTTAATGACAGTGGCTTTTGTGCCGTAAAGACAGACACGTTCTCAGGCAAAGCCCATTTCAGGCCAGAATTTCTGAAAGCCCTATTAATGTTTCATGCTAATCAAGGAGAGTGGGAAATAGAGCTGACAGGTGCTTTCTACCCTGCTTATTCCTGTCTCCCTGCATTAGACATTACTAGCTAAAACAGGACCAATGGGGTTCTCAGCCAAGGCGTATAGTAAGAAAGAAAAAAAATAAGAGGACTCTTGGCTTAAGTTTGCTGTTGTTTTTCATCTTGGATGAGCTGATAATATTCCTGGTCATATGAGCACATTGATTATTAATAAATCTGTCTTCCTCTAAACTGTAAGCTCAAAAGGGACCTGCCATTTGGACCTGGTATTCAAGTACAGTGAGCCATGCTAACTTTGAATCTATAGAAATGTTCTTCTGGGTTGATCATGTTAAAACATTGTGCCTATATGTTGCTTGAGTCTTTGTCTTTAGCAGAAATTTCAAAAGGAATTTCATAGATGACTAGGATGAACTTAATGTCCAAATGTTATCTGGGGACATAGTTTAGGTTAGGAGCAATCATACTTCCTGCTCTGCTCAGTAGAATTCTCACTCAGAACCACCCATTTCAAAGCACAGTGTCAGAGTGCATGCATTTCATCACATCAGGAGCAAAGAAAGGTGATTTATTGATTGGTGAGGGTGTGTGCTTTTAATTACTCTTGCTGTTTGGTTGGTGTTGCATTTAATTGATGGAATTCATTAGAATATATATATATATATATTGATTTTCGAGACAGGGTTTCTCTATAGCTTTTTTGGTTCCTGTCCTGGAACTAGCTCTTCTAGACCAGGCTGACCTCGAACTCACAGAGATCTGTCTGCCTCTGCCTGGGAATAAAGGCGTGTGCCACCACCGCCCGGTTTATTAGATTATTTTATGATTTATTGTTAAAATCTAAGTATCATGTTCTAATGGAAACTTTTTCATTTATCTCAATAAAAACATGCTTAAAATGGTACCTTAGCATGACTTACTTTTCCATATCTTTTATTCATAAAAATGCTTCTTTTTTCTTAAAATGCATCTAGAATTGCCAAGAACCATTGCCTTCAACTCTGGCTCCTGAGAATCTGACCTTTTCTGGCACCTATTGTTTTTCACAAGAAGGTGAATGGTGACATGTGGTGGTTTGGGTATATAATGACATGCTAACCTGCAATGTTCTCAAGTAACATGGGTAAATTTACAAAAACCAGAACGACGGAACAAACTGTGATAACCCATAGCTGAGAGGGAAAGAGTCATTCACTTTGCCTCTTTCTTGAAGATAAAGATTCTTTTATGTTGTTAATTGCTTCCTCTTCATGTAAAATTCAACTGCTGAGAGATTTTAGGAAGGTAGATAAAGATCTATGACAAGAGTCCGATAAAACAAATCTAGGTTGTAGAGCCTATGAGCATGCCCAGAGGATTTTAAATGCTTTCTTTGCCTCAGTAAGGTATACATTCTAGCTGCATTTGTACTTCTGGGCTAAAGCAAACTATGGAAAGGAACCTAGTTAGTTTAAAGTAATGAAATCCAGTTGTTTTCTTCTCAGCTTCCTTGATAATAGCAGGTCTTTGTTTTTGTGTATGTCTTGTGTGACATGTGACCATTACCTTCAACTTTCTTTCCTGAGAGTCTGTCATTTTCTGGCACCTACTGTCTTTCGTAAGAAGATGAATGGGGACATATGCCCCCTCTTCTGGGATGTTCCCTGAGCCTTAAGTGTCAGAAGTGTGTTTATTAGGGGTTGGTACCCATTGTCAATTGATCTCTACATTTTTGACCAGTTGTGTCTACGGTGATGTTGTTCGTCTGTTTCTAAAGCAGCTTCTTTGATGAAGGACAATAGCCACTTTTCATGGGTATCAAGATAGGTATCTAGAATGCAGTTAGGGGTTCGATGGCTTTAGGAAACCGGCAGTGGTGGGTTCTCCTCTAGATTCCGTGGCCTCACTAGCTACAGGTATTTGGTTAAATCTACAGAAGGGGGCATTAATTCTTTTCTGTTGAAAAGGCCTTAAGTCTAATTTGGCTGCTTTCTTATGTGTAGAACGTAAGTGTCACTATCACACCTTTAAGGATATCTTGCCAGTAGGTCATTTATTGTGGTTGCTGGCTTTTATAGTTGAACTGGACTATTAATCTCTTTTTTCCATTGGTAGCTTGTGTGGCTCTTTCTGAATATATGGGAAACAGTCCTCAGTGAGGAGGCTCCCAGGTCCATTTCTCCAAATTCCGTGTTTTAAATATATGGTGTCCTCAACAATAGGTTCTTAACCTTCTTTTTCTGGAAGACACTTTATTTTAATTTGGCGGGGGGGATAATAAACTTTTCAAGTCCTATGGAAGTCACAAATACTTTCCTTCTAATTGCATTCTTTGAAATCTGATTGCTCAATCCTTCAAGCTACCTTTCTATGCCCCCCCTTGACCTGTCCTAATGCATGAACTTCCCAACCTCGTGTCTGTGTCCCTTTTTCATTTGTTAGACAACACATTCAGTTCACTTACTGCTGTCCATACATGTGCCTGGTTATGGAGTCATCCATGAAACATGAACAGTGGCCACACCCCAGAGAAGAATGGTTCTTTTCCTCCCAACTGCTATCAGCTGCCCATAGCTCCTAGGTTAGGCACTAGGGTTCACAAGCTCCTTGCATGTCCATACTGGAACTTTGGCTGGGAAGATTTTGGATAGTCATTTGGCAGAGAACCACAGCTCTTGGGAGCTCACAAGTATAACAGCTATGCCATATCCAGAAGATTCTACTTCACAGCACTCCCCGCTGGCTTCCAGCACTTCCATCCGGCTTGCCTCTTGTTTTCAATGTGCCTTTCACCGTGCTTGGAGCAGCATGTTGATAATAATGTCAAAATTTTATATATACTCAAAATGTTGCATATATTGTAGGGAGGTCCACAAATTACATAAAACTTAAACGGGGACTACAGTCTGTTTTAAAACTTGTCCTTTCATTTCACTAGTTCTAAACCATAATTAAAATCCAAATTCCCCTTGTACAGCAATAAGAACTCTGCATTCATACTAGAAGCAAAAGGGGTCCCGAGAATATGTAGCTTGGCTTCTTCCCTTTTAATCACACCCTTTAACTGGTCTTAATCCTGCTCTATCATGTGTGGCAGTACAAGGGATTCATTTGTTCTTTCAAATGGAATAAAAAGCTCCTAGTAGTTTTATGAGGACAGTGTTTAAAAAAAGGCCTGGACATTTAAAACTAGAGATTGAGACTCTGCTTCAATACAATTGTCTGCATACCCAGAAGGCTACTTCATGTTTGGTTTTGAACAATGTAGAACTTCATCTCTTTTATATGCATATGGGGGGGTTCATAATCAAATGAGTGTACGTAAGTAGTTGTGCATACATGTGTATATGTGAGTGAGTGTGTGTGAAGGCTTGAGGTCAAACTTAGCTCTCATTTGTCAGTAACATTTGTTTCATTTGCAACAGGGTTTCTCACTGACCGGGAATTCACTAAGTCTTCCAGGTTGGCTAGTCAATGAGTCCCAGGGATCCACCTGTCTAAATTTCCCCAATGTTGAAATTACAAGCAATGACACTATACCCAGTGCTCTACCTGCTTTGAGAGTTAAGATAATATCCTCATAATGTATGGTGAGCACTTTACCAACTGCTCTATTGCTCCAGTCAAAACTTCATCTCTCTAATGCTACTAAAAGGACTCACCTGGACTAGCTGCAAGAGAGCCTGGACTAGCTGCAAGAGAGTACGAGATAGAATTGTGAGATGTTACTTTGGATGAAGGGCTTGCTAGTGTGTGAGATAATAACAGACTCAGTGGGGATCTTTATGCTAATCTGTGAGAAAATATGTGTCACAAGACATTTAGCTATCGATATTTTTCTGTAAGACTGAAATTTGGTTTTTATAAAGATCCGTATTTGTTGTAGGAAGCCGCTAGTGTGTTCCCGGCTGCCCTCCACTTTTTCTTTTTATAGCCGCCCAGACTCCAGTGGTATTCACAGCATGCAGAGGGGACACCCACATCACATACTAGCTAGAGTCAGAACACTACATTATTGTTAAATATTCGTTATTTATAAGACTGCTTCATGTGCTTTCTGCCCTTTCTCAGTTCAGAGCTCATCACTCAGCAGATACCCAAAAGTAAAATCAGTCTCTGGGCAAAAAAAAAAAAAGAGTGAATAGGAGAAGAGCTGTTTCTACAGCTCAAGATGTGATCTGGGTTGAAAACAGAAACATCCAGTAACAAATTACAGATCTCTTCGTTGACTTTCAAAAGTTATGGTATACTAGCAAGCACTGTTTGCTTCAGTTTCCTATAAAGTTTACAAAACATGACCCCCATCCTTTGCTTTGTTAGACTTCTTTACATCTTTCACACCTTCTTTCAAATTTCCAAATATTTAATTTCTCCCTCACTGGAATGAAGTTGATGTACACAGATGTAAAAAGAACCAGTTCTGCTAGCAAAATTTGATGGCAATGGATGTTATCAAAATAATGCTAAAATGCTGTCCTCAAACTTTGCTTGATTTGGAAAAGTAGTGTGAATCATTCATAATACGTTGTAGAATTATACTAAAATAATTTTGTTTTATCATTGCATACATATAATTCCTATTAATCAATGCCTTGAGACTATATTTCACAAAGGTTTCACCTGGAACTGAATTTAATGAGGATTATCAGTTGATATTAGCCTGCATTATCCTTCCTTTATTCTAGACAACTTCCAACTGCTTACTGCTTTTCCATGGAGGGTATAAACATTTCCACAATCCACTGGCTTTTCCACTAAAATATGGCACTCAATGATTTAACTGTGTTTTCCAGTCATGGAGCCTTCAACGTGTCCTGCTGTTTGAATTTGAATTAGCGGAGCTACAGTTAGATATTTAATATCTAACTGCAAAATAGTTTCTTAATACAGGGATACAGCCTAGATATAAGATATAAGGTTTATCAGTATTTCTCAGGCTACTGTGTAAGAATCAGATTTATTCCTTTGTTTAGCAGATAGGAAACTACTATGTTCTCTGCGATAGCCTTCAATGTAAAGCTTTTTTTTTACAAGGTTTACAGAACAACTGTCAGTGGGCTCGCCCTTACACTGCCTCTCAGTTTTTCTAAAGGAAAAGTCACATTCTGAGCAGTACTGCCATTTCTAAAGCAAGCAACCAGACTTCCCGGGCAGTCACAGACTCGCCTATCATGACAGACAGTTATAAAAAGACAAGCATTGAGATTGCAGTGCCACACCCAGGAACTATTTCCATGTGTTCTCCAAAATAGGAGGAAAACACCTCAATCTGTTTGTCAGGCACGTATCAGACAAGACCAGTCAGATGTAGAAGCCATAACAATCATAGTTGGGATGAAGAATCGGGACCCAGCAGGTTCATGTTCTTCCACCGTTATACCTCCTGGTAAGGACCATCTTCAAAAAGGCTGTGCCTTGAGAGGTCTGAGACTACTCAGCTAGCACTAGAATGCCAGGAAATACACAGTCTGGCCAGGTTCTTAGGTCATATACCCTGGAAGACTGAATTCCCCTAGCTGGTCACTAAGAGAGGTCTCCCAACTCTGGAGTCCATACAGTATTTTAATTTCAATTGAAATTAGAGTCAATTAGAGGCCAGCTTAGATGCTAAAATTGGAAACACATTTAAAGAAAGTCATCAGTTGCATTAACTGGATTTAATGTCTCCTAATAACCTTCTCCCAGTCACAATTCAGGCAAACCTATCTATGGGGAGAGAAGAGAGTTGAGCTAAAAGGGAAAAGTTTATGCTTATTCCATGTTGAACTCTAGCCAGATAATTTATTCAAGTTAACGGATGATCTTTTCCTGAAGAGGTAATCAAGATATATGGTATAAGTATTACAAATATGAGAAAAAAATACAAGACCAAGTGTAGTGACCGATTCAAAAGGAAGAGGATAATTCTGGAGAGCCATGTTAGGAGGTCTACTGAAGACATTCACATGTGAGAAACTGTTTAAGTAACTGTAATAAATCATTAATGAGTGAGCAGTAAAACACTGTTTAATCATTAATTCACTGTGTATTAACAGTAGAAAATATTAACAATTCATCCTTAATGCACTTGATGACAACTACAGTATTAAGTGCTCATGGATTCATGTAATTGACTATTTAACTTATTTTCTAATTAAGTTTTAATATAGTTATAATTAAATTATTGGAGTTTTTGCTCCTGTTAACCGCCTAAACAATAAGAGGTTATACATGATGATTTTCGCCTAACTTTGCTGTGTTCATGTTTCACTGATGGCTGAAGTGCCCTTCTATACAAACGTAGGTTTACTTAAATGGTAAAATTTCTCCAGATTCAAATTAATAGAGATTTCACATTAACATTTGCATTTAAGCATACATGTAATGCTTTTATTCTTCTGTTTTCAAATACACCAAAATGATATCTGAAATTTACTTGACTTGATTGAAGATGACTCTAGAATTCTCGATGACCAGCGCCTCTAAAATAATTGCCATGTAAATATTATTTCTGCTACAACCCAAATGTTACTTCAAGGGATTCTGCATGTTTAACTAAAGCCTCATACTTACATAGCAACTTTGAGAAGTTGCCAACTCTCTCATTTTGTAATAATAAAGGAACACTACATAAAAATGACGACAGATATTTTACCTTAAAGACAACATTTAAATTAGGCCGTCACGTTCAATTTTTTTTGTTCTTATGATAAATTTCCTTGAAGAAAATTGAGTTCACTAGAATAAAAAAAAAAGAAAAAGAAAAAAGAAAAATCATGAAATGACCCAGAGTAAGCAGTTTGTTGCGTATAGACTAGGAAAGTGATGTAAATTGTGGCCTTAATATTATTTTCTTCTTCTAGTTAATATTATAACAATGATTCTTAATAATTATGTTTGTAGAAAACAAAGTGCATTAACTTGTTTATGTGTCAGGAACGTGAGGAGATTGACTCTGCTATGGAGCCATGTATCCTAGCTTGCACTTCACTGAAATAGAATATTAACATTTTTAATCAAATGTTTACAGAAAATAAATATTTCAGTTGACCATCTGAGCAATAAAAATCTTCACAGTCAGTAATCTTGCCTCTGGGGACTGTGGATTAGTGGTGAAGAGGGGCAAACAGAAACAGAAGCAAATCCATGCTTGGGTTAACTCTGGGGTGTCTAAGTGTGTGTCTAGTGAAACTAAAGGACTATATTTACAGAGTCATCAGTTCACATCACAAAGATATGGCCCTGTGGCCTTTGTCACACTTGTCAACCAATCCCCACCATTATTCAATCAGGTGGTGAGCAGGGAATCCTAGACCAGAGGGTACAATCCTGAATAAATGGATTTGTCTACCCTAACAAGGCTACATTTGATTTAATGACTGCCCAGTCACTAACTCTCCCCTTGCCTCCCACAGGCAACATTTCAGGACTCTCATAGGGAAAACATAGTTGCTAGGACTTCAAAAGTTCCTTTTCCTTCCTTTTGAAATTAAGTTTCTTGTATTCCCGAGCATGAGTTTGCTGATTTTAACAGTATAAACTTTTCTGAATAATAGGTAAAAGTCTGAAGAGTCGCTGATAATAGCAACAAGGATCTGTCGTAGAGACAAGGGAGAGCTATTTTCCACGGCAGGCACAGAGCGGTTTATCTAACTCACTATTCCCAGCTCCTAAACAGCATGTGCAGGGCCATGATGGAGTCTGAGCGAGCTCTTTGCCTTCTCACAGAACAAAGTTTGATCTGCTATGTCTTTTCAAAGGAATATCCCCTTCAGTGCTTGCAATTTCAGCAGCTCAGTGGTGGTGAAGGAAGCCGAACTTTCAACTCTAGAGAAAGCTCTACTGCTGACAGCTGAGTGTGTCTCGGTCTGGGAAGCAACCTTGTTAATGCGCCCTAACAAAATGCTGGCTGTTGATCGTAATTGCAGCCATTGCTGGGAAAATCAGTTCAGAAGGCCCGTCTGGTGGCTCCTACCAGGCTCACCCTCGTGGGGCAGTGGTCCTGAATGTGACTAAGTCTTCCTAAAGTAAAAGGTTAGCATTCCAAACAACCCCAAACCCACAGGTACTATGGCAGACATCCTCCTCTAACTCCAGTTCTAGGAGATCTGATGCCCTCTTCTGGCCACCAGGTACTCACAGTGTGCACATAAAAAAAAAAAAATACATTCAGGCCAAACACTCAACACACATAAGGTAGACATTAAAGCAATTAACATAGCAAGCCACTTTCTTTTAACATAATAGACGCCATTCAAAATTAATATAGGATAATGAGACGAAGGTTTCTAGACCACTGCTAGTGTTAAATGACTCTTATCTATCAGGAAAACTGACTCACAGAGAGCAATGAAAAAGGCATTTAGCTTCGGATGTCAAGTCCCTGGGAAAATAGTATAAGCTGAAATTTTCATTCCAGACATTTTCTGTTAGTACTCAGCTAACTTCCTTGAAGGCTAGCAGAATCTCAGAGCTCATCACCATGTTACAACCCTGCAGGTCAGCACGGCGCAGTGGAAAATAATTATGAGCCACATAGGTAATTTCAATGTTAATTTTAATAATGCATTTTACGTAGCACAACAACTCAAAAATGTGGCAAGCAATTGGAAATATTATGCTCATAGAAAAGATGATATTTGCTTTCAGCTAGAGTGCTCAGGTTGATGACAGAGCCACTGCTCAGGTCACAGGGGTGGCTGTAGGCTTGCACAGCTGTGAAGGATCAATTCATGAGGTCCAGGAATAACACACGAAAGCCTAAGTGTCAGAGGAATAAGAATACACTTAAAATGCTATTGTTTTGACTTAGTACATAAATGGAGATTATAAGCCATCAATGCTTTTTTTAAAAAAAATTCTTGTGAAAAAAATTGAAATTGTAATATCATTATGACACATCTCCTTTCCCTTACTTCCTTCCAAACCATTTCATATATCCCTCTCCACTCTCCTTCAAATTCATCACCTCTCTTATGCTCATTTTTATTTCACACATATATGGGTATACATCTATATTTTTAAATAAAACCTGTTCAGTCCATATGATGTTACTTGTATGTATGTATGTTTTTAAGACTGACTGTTTAGCACTGGACAATCAACTGACATATTATTCCCTGGTGAAGACCACCTCTCTCACTCCTAGCTTTTGTTGTTGTTGTTGTTGCCTGTAGTTTTTAGAGCAGTGTTGAGACCTTGTAGCCGTGTTCTGGTCCAGTTTGGCATGATCACTGGTGTCACCCTTGTTTGGCTCATGTTGGGGCAGCCATGTTGGTGAGACTTCATGGATTTAGCTTTTGATGTTACAGGGAGCACAATACCATAGCACACTATTAATCCTCTGGCTCTTATGTTCTTGACACCACTTCAGTTCCTTGAGCTTTAGGTGTGGGGGTGCTGAAGTTTTCTGCAATGGCCTCTGTCTGTTGCAAAGAGTTTTCTTTATGAAGGGTGAATGCTATACTTATCTGAGGATATAAGGAACAATATTTATAGATTTTGTTAGGATCAAACAAGCTTCCAAAGAAAGGAGGCAATTAGTAGTCCTACAAGCTAGGACACCTATGAATCACATCAATTACTAGCAGGGCATAATAGCCATAAGTGTGCAGTAGTGGCAGACACATCTTGATAGTAACCAACAGCTCTCTGATTGAGTGTAAGACCTGCTATGGGAGAGAAACTATACTTGGTACTGGAAACTTAGATAACTACTTGGTACTAATGAAGTCATGACTATGGGAAAAAATTTGTGACCTCTAATTCATTGAACAGAATTTTAAATGGTTGTGAATCAACAACAATGTCTGAATTGTAGAGTAACTTCGATTTGAACTATTGCTTTTTCTAAAATAATTGCATCATCTAATTGCACCCAGTTTCCAAAATATTCATTATCTAAAACTTGAGGATTAGATGTTATAAGTATAAAATGTGTTGAATTTTTAGGAAAATTAAGCTTACCTAGACTTTTCATTGACCATAACCTCAAACTAATTTTAGGTGTATTTCTCATGACATATTGAAAGTTTTTTTTAAAAGAATGGTGTTCTAGGGCAATAATACAAATTGTTGTTTTTGCTTCATTATGATTTTAGAGATGGCAATAAATTATATCCTGGTATGTAAAACTGAAGACATTGTAGACAGAAGGGGTTCGTGTCAGACACGTATGGTCAAACAATGCCCTTGATCAGGTGTTTTCCTCCTCTTAACTTTAACAGTAAAATTTTCAGATGGAAAAGGATATGGTAGAAATTTTAAATACATCTTTGAGAGAAGAGAGTAAGGGATAAATTTGATATAAATGCATTTTCAAAGCACTAATAACAATACGGACATAGAATGTCTTCAGCACTTTATATTCTACACAGCACAAAATTGCAGAAGAGGTAGATATGCATTAACTGTTTTAAAAGACATTGCATGAAAACATCGTAGAGCTAGAGGGGAAGAAATAATTGCTTACTGAAGGAATATTTTATTATGACAAAAAAGACAAACTCATTTTAATCAAATCACAAATGGTCCCTCTCTGTAAAGAAGAAGTTGTTTTGATCATTTCTCAGCAGGATAAGAAGGAAATTGTCTTCTGAACAGTGGTGTGGAGGCACTTAGAGAGCATAGGTCAATCATTCCATTTATAATCCAAATATATATGAATGACCTAAATATCCCTGTTGTTTTACCACTTTCTGTTTCAGTTACTTGGCATCATCATAAATATTGAAGTGGGAGGCTAAGGATCTGGAAAATCAGTTGCTACACTTAAGGTGTTATTTCCACATCATTTTGCTCATCTACTGCACTCTGCAGTGGCTGTCATAACTTTCAAAAGATGTATCTTAAAATTAAGTTATAACAGGTTAAATAGCAACATATATGATAAGCCAATCCCAGGTCTTCTCCCTAAGTACAAGAGTTCTATGACTAGTCAGAAGGTGTCAAAATCGGCACCCAGCTACTGCAAGATTTTGAAGTCAGTAAACAGCCTTCCTCAGAAGCAGCTATTTTACTTACATTACTTTATATTTAGTTCCCTGGCCTGAGAGTACAAGGTAACCGCATTTCCCCAAAGTAAATATAGTAGTTCTCTTACTCTCAGACTTGGAGGTGTTTTCATGATTTTCCTTTTTCTCTTTCAAAATATACAACCCATCTTCCACAGCAAAGCACACTTGTCAACGCACATGTCAGCCAACTTTAAAAAGAATTGTCTGAGAAAAAAAATAAAAAGTAAATTATTTAAGTGGAGTTGTAGAGGAAGCTTGAAAGAATTCTGTTTCGAAGGTTTCTTTGCTTCTCTTTGCCAACGGAAGGCAGGTCTTGCTAGGCAGCTGCTGTCATAACTTGGGCTGACAGTTCACATTGAAAATTCTGTTTTTCTCTTTCCCAGGAAAGCAAGTCAGAGTTAAGCCAACAAACTGTTCTTGGCAAGTGCCTTGCTGCTGTTCCCCCTCCTTTAAATTAGCCATTTGGGTTCTTTGCGGCATCTGTGAATGGGCTTCCAGGGCTGGGGACAACAGATTTGAGAGGGCACTAAACACTGAAGGAAACTAGAGATCCTCTCTGACGACATATGTAGCTGTGTGACATCATAATTCAGACAAAAGGGGAAAACTCTTGTTGTGTGGAGCAAGCAAAGAGGAACAACCAGTGTGAAATTACTAGTGAAAAATGTTTGATCTGCGGTTGAATTTGGTAGGAAGCGTTGGTTGTCAAATACATCACAGAGGATGGACAAATTGGGGGAAAACCTCTCCTTATCATTTAGCTCTTTTGCAGAGATTGATAACAAGATGGCTGTCTTCATCTTACTTTCCAAAGCTGTCCCATTGATATGAAGTTTGAAATACTGTAATAAACTTTGCCAAAACAGTTATGAGAAGTTAGTTGATGAATCACTCAATGGAGTAACATATTCAGGATTTACTTTATGAAAACTTATTAGTAAACTCAAACCCTAGAAATATAAGGGAACAAGTATGGACAATTGATTGTACTCACAATGGATTTTTAAAAGGATTGTTTTATTAAAAGGTTCACATTTCTTTTTCTCTAAGTTTTTAAGCATATATAAATTGTAAAAAAAATAATGGGTTTCCCTTTGACTATTCATATATGTATACAGTTTACTTAGATCTTAGTAACTTTCTTTGCCCTCCCACCCCCGTATCATCTTCCATCTTCTGTTGGTCCCTCTCCTCTTCCCAAATGTTCTCCCATCTACATTTGTTTCTTTTCCAATAAGACTTTTAATAAGGTCTTCTGAATACTAAATACAAAAATTTTATTTTCTGGCAGTTCCCTCTAACTTTAGAGAATCTTTTATGTACCACATTACAGCAACGTTAAGACTATTAAATATTAAATCACTAGCTATTACATCATAACCACGGACATGCCTTATTCTACATATATTATATATGAAATAAAAATGGGCATGGAAATAGGGTAAAATATGAAATACCTATACAAAGATTTTTGTCTTTCTTTACCACACACATTTTTACGTGTTCATCACAGCTATGGGAACAGTGTTGTTCCGCTAACTAACTTGTCTGTAGATAGTACAGTATTTGCAAGGCCAGTTCATTAAGGTTAATTTGTTCAAAAATATTAGAATCATTAATTTCTGGCTTATAGCTAATGGCTGTTCTCAGCCAGCATCTTGCTTCATCATTAGTGCCCCTGAGATGATAACTCACACCCAACTGTTTTTACACTATCTAATAGAATCAATTGATGCAATAGTTGACAAGATGTTGTTTTGCATTTTGTCATCACACTAATGTACATGGCTTAAAGGCATTGGCATCCATAATGTGGGGCAGTTTTGTAGGAGACTGGAATAGGCTGAAGCTGCAAGGGCCATTTTCATAAAATATTAATGAAATTGAAAAATACACTGGGGTTGAAGGCTTGTCTGCTAAATGCAAGGTAAAATCTATTCTGTTCTGCTTTCTGATGACTGTAATTAGCAGCCCTAATTAAAAATTCAAACCTTGTGTATATTTGAAAGCATGAATCTTAGCTCACATCGTGTTTATTTCCTTTACAAAGTATTTTATTTTACAACACTAATTGAACAGGATCCTTCCTAGTCCGACAGCCGCAGCTGGCTGGAGCCAGTTTATGTATCCAGTCTCTCAAGACTACTTCCTTTTGTAAGCAATAAAACATCTTTAAAAAACATGTATGTGCTCTCTGTGAGCCATTAGCTCTGTGCTATCCAGCACAGGCTGGTCTTCTCCACACACATTGTTTTTTTTTTTTCTTTTTTCCCCCCTTTCACTTAAATGTGACCTCTTTGAAGATGCTGCTTTTCTCTGATCTTCAATATTTAATGTGGATTTACTTACATTAAATGACCACCTTACTAAAGGAGCGGAGGCCCACTTCTGACATTATTTATGAACCACATACCCTGTGCAAAAATATGGAAGGAATTGCACGGGAATACCTATTAGTTCTGGTAGACAAAATCTACTGTTTAACATTGTTCTCTAAACTTAGCTTCAGATTCGAAGTCAGAATGCTGAAGTCTCACCAGGGAACCCGTGACAGTGACTGAAGTCCAAAGTGATAGAATTATGCAACTTAGAGAGCAGAAACATCAGGACGAAGCAGAGGCAGAGCATCTGCCCCGCCCCAAACCCAAAACTGAAAAGATCAGAAATAGAAAACATTCTTTAAAAACAAAAGTCAGTTTCCTTTAATATAGTGCCAGTTGTTGACATAATGAAAGGGAGGGGGAGGAAAGCCATTGGAATGTGACTCAGAATAATGAGAGAAAAGTGATGTCTGCCTCTTGCTTATTTCATCTTATCCTGTCAAATTGGAGTTACATTTTTCTCAGCTATAAAGTGGGCATGCTTATAATTGCTTGACTCAAGTGTTCTATCTAGTGCAGATGTTCCAGGTAGGTACCTTGAGAACTCTGAAGTGCCCTTGCAAAGCTCAGAACTTTATGAGAAGCACATCACTTCCCTTCCAGTGATTCAAACCAGGAGCAGAAAATGAATGCAAATTGGTTATCAGTACTGCTGGAATTACCCTTAAAATTTGTGCAGCCCCATGTCACATAGACATTCATTAAATTAAGTCTGGAGTGAAAAGGTAATAAGCAGAGGACAAAGAAGTCCTCTCCTTTTATCCCTTAATTAAGTTTTGATCTCATTTTCTTGGAAACATCATTCCTGATATGATATTGAACCCACGCGAGTGAAAAAGTTGATTACACTGTACTAAATATCACAACTGCTTAAGACACCAATTCATTGCTTTGAATGATGAAACGAATAAATAAGCAATTCTATTTGAGGGTGAAGAGTTGACAGGACTTGTAAAATAGAGAATTTTTCAATATGGGGAAATAAATAGTTTATTTTGTAAAACTGTAAGCTGTTTAGGCCATAGAATCGTATAGTCTTTGCCTCGGGCTTAGGATCTATATCCCTTATACATGGAGCGCATTCACCAGAGGAAATGAAAGTTTTCCTGGAACAAGGAGTATTGAACATGAGGCTATTAAGGGGATATGAGGTCTGCTAATATTTGGGCTATTGACTTCTTCAACTGACAAATGTTGCACCTTCCGTCCTCACTCCAAATATACATTTACTTAGTCTATTGAATGGAGACCTGTTTTTCCTCTGAATGTGAAAGGGAGAATCAATGACTTTGGATCAAGAAAGGAATAAGATAACATGATTTTCTGAGTGTCTAAGGTATGTGGAGGGGAGGTGGCCTGAGAAAAGTGGGTGCTAATGGAAAGCGGCCACCCAGAGTTCTAGGCTTAGTCAAGGCCCTTGCTCCAGGTCCAGTGACATGGACTGCTGCCATGAAAAATAGACGGCAAATCTAAACTGCATATCGTCACATGTGCCTATGCAGCTTCTCCCGTGAGAAAGCAAGAATGTGAGTAGTTTCCTCCCTGCCTAACAAGATGAGGTAGAAGCAGAGGACCATATGTAAACTCCAAAGCCTGGGGAGATGCCAGTACTCCTGCTGCCGAGCCTTCATGCTGTGCCACCAGCCCAGGCATACAAAGAAACAGTCTTCGCTTCCTGCCAGTCCCATCGCCTCCTCCAAATCAGCAAGAGTTCTGCCCACAAAACCCTTCTTTTCAGCTCTGGCTTCCATCAGAGCTGCCCTCTGCTGCACAGGGATGCTCTGTTCTCCCAGACATTCCTCCAAGGAACATCCCTACCCAGTTCTCAGTGCAGCCCTCCTGCAGAGCGGCTCTTAGTGGCTGGCTGCCTGCCACTCACATTACTGACCCTGTCTCTGGGCGGTATGTCTAGTTACAGACAGCTGGAATATAGTGACAGCTGGCTTGCTTCTCTGGGCATAGAAGGCACAAGTTCCAGAACTTCAGGAAATGGGTCACTCCTCTTCCTTTTTGCTGACAGACTACAGATTTTTCTCCAGAATAGGAAGCTGGAAGGGTGGTGCTAAGGTGTATGATAGAGTTAAGTAAAAATCTAGAAAACCATCATAGAAGAAGAAAGATATGTCTTTTGTATTTACAAGAGGTAAGGCGGACATCTAAAGTCAAACTCGCACTCCAACTTTGGGTGTTGATGGGGGTCAGTTACAATTCCTGTTACAAGTTCCAACACTATGGGCTGTGCTTACGGAAAATTCACACTTCCCTCTCCCACCTAACAGAGTAACCTCTGCCCTGTCTGTCTGAGACCCAATTACTTCACACTTCCCCTGGATCAGAATCTAATTACTTTTTATAAATAGATGAGAATCTAATTATATCAAGAGGAACTGAAGAGAGCTCAACTTTTTATTCATTTTCCCAATCTGTCTGTTGTCCCCAAATTATTCTCTCTCCCTCCCTCCTGTTCTCCCTTCCTCCCTCACCCTCCTGCCCTCCCCTCTCCTCCCCTCCCCTCCCCTCCCCTCCCCTCTCCTCTCCTCTCCTCTTCTCTCCTTTCCTCTCCTTCCTGCTAACAAAAAGTTACTGCCTGGTAGGTTTTCCTCAAGTGGTGTTAAAAAAGGAAGCCAGTAAGTTTAATCAACTTCCAGAACATAAGCAATCTCATCTGACTGCTAACTTCTACAAATAAAGAATGATTGTATGCATGATTCTGGGTGTACACTCCTTTGCCTGGCCTAAGAATTAACCTCACTAATTATGGGCTTTGAAGCTAGATGGGATGAGAAAGTTGAGTTGATGTTTCTCAAGACCTTAATGTGTTTAGCTCAGATTTTGTCTTCTTTAGTGATTTATGCATGTTGTATGAGGATGTGTTTCTGATGAAAGGTTTCCTCTTCATAGATAAATATTGACAGAAATAGAGTTTCCAACTGGGCAACAAGGCACAGAATCATTAGCTTGCTGGCTTTGCATCAGTTTATATAAACTGCAAAGGTATTCTTCGTTGTTGGTTATATGCTGATGCAATTTTAAAGACATTTAGGGAGGCAAAAAACCTTTATCTTCTAAGATATTCAGGACCTAGAGGAGTGGCTCAGTAATTGAGATTACTTGCGGCTCTTCTAGAGCATCCAAGTTCACTTCTCATGGGAAATCTCACAATTGCCTGTAATTCCAGTTCCAGAGGATTGAAAAACCCCCTTCTGCCTCCCTACACATGTATTCTCACTTGAACATATGCATATATAAACAAACACACAACAAAAATTAAAAAAATATATAAATGAACATTCATAGTGCATATTAAAAAATAAAGTAGGAACTGGGAGGTGATGGCACATGCCTTTAATTTCAGCAGTCAGGGAGGCAGAGGCAGGTGGATCTTTATAAGTTCTAGGACAGCCTGGGCTACAGAGTGAGTTCCAAGACAGTCAGGGATCCGTAGAGAAACCCTGTCTCAGAAAGAAAAGCAAACAAAAGAGCTGAAGTAGGAATGGGACAGGTCTCACAGGAAAGGGATCCTTCAGTACCTGACTGTCCTATGAAGGCCTAGAAAGGGCTTCTTGAATCGTAGAAAGGTTCAGGACTCATTCTCATGATTGTACACTCCTGTAATCCATGTAGGAAGAAATGGAGGATTGATGCAAACTTGAGCAGAGTCTGGGTCTACTTAGTGAGTCCCAGGCTGAGCTAAGACTACATATTGAGGTCTTATTTCAAGAAACAAAATGAGAAGCGGGGGCATTCTCCTTGCATTTCTGTTCATCTTCCTCTCTTAAATATGTCTATTGCCTTACTCTGTGAGTCAGGAAAAATGTGTGTGTGTGTGTGTGTGTGTGTGTGTGTGTGTGTGTGTGTGTGCATGCTCTTGCATATGTGTCTGTGTGTCTTGCATACGTGCTACTTCAGCAACTTACCTTCACACCCCCTTGTACTTGAGACAAGAGGTGCATAGGAACTACAATGTTCTAGTGTAAACGGAGACTTCTCTTTTATTCCCAGCTGCCCATACCCGAATAATCACCAGAAACTATATTAATTACAACACTACTTGGTCAATTACTCAGGTGCATTTCTAGCTAACTCCTATACCTTAAATTAAGCAATAATCTAAAGCTATTGAGTTAGTATAATTGCCATTGAATTTTTTTATTTAAATTTTCCTCAGCAGTTTTATACTTCTTACATTTTGGTAGTTGGAAAGAAAGTGTGATTTTATTTCACTTTGCCTTTCATTATAACCCTGAGTGCTGCAGGCTTTTGTTTTGTTTTGTTTTTTAGAGAATGCCACAGGCTTATGTGATGGTCATGACTCCTGTATACAGTCAGATTTTGCAGACTGTATTTAAAAACTTAAATGTTTTAAAATGTTTTAATGATAAGGGAGCTTGATCACAAAAATTTTTAAATAAAAATCTGAAAATGGCAAAAAATTAATCCATTTCTGTTAACTTATGTATTTCCATAATACATGAGACTGTGGCTTACTGGTAAGTTTCTGGCCTGTCATCTTTCTCTTTCAGCAGCTACATGGTGTCTCCTTGATTTCACCTACTGTCTCTCTCTATATAAATTGCTTCCATTTGAACTATATTCTACCCTGCTATAGGTCAAAGCAGCTTCTTTATTAACCAACAGTAATAACACATTTGTTGGATGCCATTTGGTATGCAGAGACTGCATTTTAATTTCCTGTCCTCCCAAACCCAAATAATCACACAGAAACTATATTAATTACAACACTGCTTTGCCAGTGACACAACTGTATTTCTAACTAGCTCTTATGTCTTAAATTAACCCATTTCTATTCATTTGTGTATTGTCACAAGTCTGTGGCTTTGCCTCATTTTCTACATTTCTTGTTTCCTTGGCCGTTGGTTGGTGTCTTTCTCCTTCAGCAGCTACATGGCGTCTCTCTGACTCCACCTTCTTTCTCCCAGCATTCAGTTTAGTTTTTCTTCCTAGCTCTATTTAGCCCTGCCATAGGCTGAAGCAGCTTCTCTATTAATCAAGGGGTAATAAAACATATTCACAACATACAAAGGGTTATCCCACATCATTCCATTCTGCTCTGATGTCAATGGATACAGTGATCTGATCTCTGAACACCACACAAAAAAGATAGAGACCCCCCCCCTTCTCTTCCTTATAAGAGATCATGTGCACACACAGAAACCATATGCTAAGGCCGGTGCCCCAAAACTGTTGGTGGAATGAATTCCTGCAACACACACACCATAGAGAATCTTGATAAAGTTAGTTGACACTGTTACAAAGCTCAACTGATATACTGCTAAACTTAGATTATTCCCAGAGCTTCAACTGTGTAGGTCAGGTTGAATTTTTCTAATCTCCAAAGGACAGAGACACCTAGTTTCTGATAGGGCAGAATATCCACAACTTTGAGTGACATTGTATGAAAATATGTGTCAGAAGATCACCTGTGGAGAAAATCATGACATATAAAGTGGTGAGATATGACTCTTAGTGTAGTCATCTGTGCTTGGTAATCTTGTGGCTTCAGTTTCCACTATCACCATTCTGCACTGGTGTTTCTAAAACCACCTTCTTGTAGACAAAGTATAGATTATCAGCTACATCTACATATACAAATGCATATACATGTACCTAAAATTCCAAATGTGGAGGATTAAGGCAGGAAGATCCCAAGAACTCCCTTACTAAACAGGCTACCCATAACAGCAAGCTCTGCTTTAGTGAGAAACCCTGTCTCAAGGCAATGAAGAAATGAGGTAGATAATGAGAGAAGACACCTGGCATCATTCTACTATGGTGTCCATATTCATTAACATGGGTGCTACACACACACAAACACACACATACATATACACACATACACACACATTCTCACACAAATCATATAGAGAAAGATCTGGAATCCATATTTACTCACATGGGTGCTACACACACACACAGACAGACAGACACACACACACACACACACACACACACACATATATATATATATACATATATATATATATATACATATACACAAAAAATAGAGAGAAATAGAGAAAGATCTGGTGTCCATATTTATTCCAATAGGTGCTATACACTGACACGCAAAAATCTTATAAAGAAAGATGATGGGACAAGATTAAAACTCGTCTTTTGTGAAGTAATATTTTTGATAATCTAGATATTTTATAGTCTTTTGCCTTTCAGCTGAGGTAATTGGTTTGTTCCTTTTTTAATATAGACTAAGTATCTGTTTGGTGTGTAGGTATATTAATTAATAGTTAGCATTGAAAACCAATTCCTTAATTTAATTACTGAAATGTTTTTAATTTTTAAAATTACCTTGTTAAAAAACCAGCAAATCAATATTTTATCACCTTTATGAAAGTCTACATTATTAAAATAAAATATCATTTTTTAACTTAAACCACATATATCCTTAACTAGGTGTTGGGGATCTGCACATATCTGAAACTCTTTTTTTGTTTCAATTTGGGAAGAAGATATATGCCACAAAGTAAATGTGGAGGTCAGAGAAAAGCTCACAGGCATCAGTTTGTTCCTTTTATCACATGGGTTCCTGGGACTAAACACAGTCATTAATCTTAGTTACAAGCACGTTTAGCCACTGAGTCATCTAGCAGATCTGAACCATAACTTTGGATATTTTAATCTAAACAAGGTTCCACTAGTATCTGTTGAATTTATCACCATTTACTTCATGAAATAAAAGTAGTATTTTGCCACTCAGGGTCACATCTTTGAAGCAAGTCAGTTACTCTGTCAGTCTGAATTTGAAGTGTTGTAAGATCCTGTATTTAGAGATTTTAGACATGGATATAATATACCTTATTAAACATGGGTATAATATACCATTTTAATTATGGATATAATATACAAGTTTAAACATGGATATAATATACCATTTTAAACATGGGTATAATATACTGGTTTAAACATGAAGTTAAACATGGACATTTTAAACGTGTATATAATATACCAATATCTAAGCAAATAATTTAGAACAGGTATTTTAGATTCAGAGATTTTTTTTTTACGTGAGTCAGCTTATATATTGAAACATTAATGCTGTCAGATATAAAAACCAGTGAATCTGGGAGGTGTCGTTAGTGCAATAATAGCACGGACTGAGCACACATTTCACTTCGATTTGCTTTCTCTCTTGAATCGACCAAGGCTTGACTTGCAGCAGCTCTTGGACCCTGTGCTGCACCAGGACGTCTGTCCATCCCACTCTTCACTAGAGTGCATTCCCCAACATTGAACACAAAGTGTCACTGTGACTGCATTCTAATAGCCTAAAACCTGAGGGAACTTTGTCAAACTTGGAGTTCCTTTGCTTGCCAGTGGACATTTTATCTGCAACTTTTATGATTAATTACCTTTTATTCAATTTGCATGAGATTTGAATGCTAATTATTCTAAACCTTGGTCTTTCGAGTACTGTGAGGTAGCACTTTGCTTTTTCCTTTTGACAGCTTAAGGAAGACAGAAAATGTATGAATGTCTGGAACACTTCAGGTGTTATACTCAGTGGCATGAAGATAAGAATAGAGCTGGGGAAGCTGATAAGGACCCCACTACACACCTTTAGAGATAAAAATGCACCACATGCTTTGCTGCTGAGATGGGGAACATGTTATGTTCACAACTGTAAGAACACACATCCCTAAACATACCAAGGAAGAACACCTGAGCTGAGTGCTAGGCAGCTTCTCCAAACCTGCTACTTCCCTCTGAAAAGCTTTTCAATACAGAAAACATATTCCTGGAAAACACACCCACTTTTAAATGAATCTCTAACTGTAAACAGAAAGATTTGACTATTTTATTTTTTTAGAACATCAAGATTAATTTTTCCTTGGTTCTGGATGCATCCCTCTCTGATATAGACGTCTATAAATGGCATCACTCCAGATACAAGCTAAGTAAACATTCTGTATTTTTTACGGAAAAGTTTGAAGATGAGGTTCAGGTTTCATATTTTAAGATGCTTTATGAAAAGCGCTGTGTTGCAGCAACATTGCTACATGTACGGCCTTACACTGCCTTATTTATCCATTTATCTCGAACAATTTTCATTTAAACTAGCCCTGTTGATAACTTTCTCCTCTTTCATTACTGTCGTTTTCTAAAATTATTCTTTCCTCTGATTGCATCAACATGGTGTTTTATAGATTCCTACTGAGGTACTGGTTTGCAGCTATGGCAATGTATGAAATTAATCTTCATGGGCTAATCAGCAAGTGCCTTTGTAAGAAAGATTAATAAATGTCTGTTAAAATCCTCCCCCAAGTCTGTTGTAGTGTCCCTGGGAAATTTACTTAACCTGGCTTTATTTAATTTTCAAAAACTCTGCTAGTGCAGTAAGACAGTGCAATAGTTACTTTAAAATAATGAATTCATTATTCAGAATTTAGAATAACTGCTAGTTATTACAACAGTAATCAAACTTACTATTATTATTTGTATAAAAATGGAGAGTGCACAGATAATTTTAGGAAAGCCTGTTGGATAAGCTTCTCTTGATTTGTATGCATGGCTTAAAAGTCTGGGGTTGACTTTTTTACCTGTGTGAAATGTCAAGTAAAAACGGTGATGCAATGGTCATGGTCTTTGCTTTGAATTGCCAATGGCAGAGTGTCCTATTAGATGATCAATTTTGAACACTAGACCTATGAGTGTTAGAAGCATGATATATAACATCATTTAATAAACCTTTAGCTATTTTAAGTTTCAAGATATATTGAGGGTTACAATTTAAAAATAAAACTATCGTATTTGTTTTCTCTCTATATATATAGACTTGAGATATATATTCATATATAATTTATACACTATTCATATGATATGATGATATGGCCCAGAAACACAGAGATGTTGGCAATTCCTGGAACAAACAGTACAACAAGAGACATCACAATAATGATACAGAAGACCTTTCATTGTAGTGAACTGTTCTGGCCATGGTTTCCCATATCTCTCATCGGGATGCACCGTGAGACCATCTACAAACCCTGTAACACATCACCTTGCATTTGCTTCCATCTTTCTGTTCCTTGTTCCTTCTTCCATAACTTTTACTACCAATGGATACAGAAATTAAGATAATTATGTTTTATTTGGATAAGTATACTCTGGGGATAATAGAAAATATTAATCTACAAAAACCACACAAAGACATGAAAGTTACTTCACTCAAGCAAAAGATCTGTAATCTCTTAAGTTCTCTAAAATTTCTTTAACACTGCAAACCGCAACTCTGAGCAAGAGACATGGAAAATCTAAAAATGAAAATATAGAACAATACTACTCCAAATATATAACCACTCCATACAGTGCTATCTTACACCGAAAGTTCTTATCTAGAAGTTTATTAATAATCTCCAAACCATTTTGTCCTCAATATTCAGCACCCTATGGGATTACTGATGATATTCATCTCCCATAAAATTATGAGGCCTAATTTTACTCTAGTTCTGTTCAGAGTATATTACCTGTGCAATAACATCATCCAAATTCTTCATGTCCATTTTTTTTATCTTCCTGTCTCTTCAACATCCTGTCCCTCAAACCATCAAAAATACTGCCAGCCAATGACCTTTGCAATCTTCTCTTTTAGTATCTCTTGTTCCCTTCATTTTTCTCTCTCAAATCATAATGCTCTTCATTTTAATCCAAATTCTTTACATACGGATTCAAGCACCCATTCTTCTTCTTTTTTCCTTTGAACTTGGTGCCTGCTTTCATGACATATTTCTTTATACATACTGAGTATCTTACTTATTATCCTATTGCTCTAATGAAACACCATAACCAAGACAACTTATAAAGGAGAGCATTTCATAGGGACTTGCTTACAGTGTAAGAGGGTTTATCCATGACCATCCTGGTGGGGAGTGTTGCAGAAGGCAGGCATGCTGCTGAAGGCATTCCTGAGATCTTAATATGATCCATCAGTGGCAGGCAGAGAGAATGAGATGGGGCCCTGAATAAGCTGTGGAAGCCTTGAGGCCCAACTCCAGTGACACACTTCATCCAACAAGGCCACACCTACTCCAATAAAGCCAGAGCTCCTAATTCTTCCCAAACAGTCACACTCAATGAGGACCGAGCATTAACACATATGATCCTATGAGGGGCATTCTCATTCAAAATCACCACATTGAGTATAAAACTCCAGCTCACTACTCTGTCGTGAGGAACTTCTTCCCCCTTAGTCAAATGCATACTCCTTCCTACGTGATAAGGCACAGCAAGAAAAACCTATTGAGCATGTTTTCCTATATAAAAACCAACACTAGTCAAACATATGGCTTCCTGCCCCCCTAATTTTAACTACATAGACTACATTTATTTCACACAAGGCAAATGGGCCTGCCATCAAACCAGAATTCATAAATACAAATTTGGCCAAAAGCAAGGAGGTCCTTTTTCTAGAAGTAAGTACAATGGCCAAAGTAACAGACCTCTATGGTTTTTCCCAAGTGTATTTTATGTTTCAATTAAATGTAGCCATATCATTTATTATGCAATCTAGAATAATTTTGAGAATGAATAGGACTTGAGATGAGAGGAGCAAGTCAGATTTGTTTTAGAAGAACGGGGGTATTTAGTCACCCTGGTTTGAGTAATCTGGCTGGCATCAGCTCCCATAATCACTTTGTTGCCACTTCACAGTCTCCAAATGCTCAACCAAAGACTATTTGTGTCAAGGATTCTGAAGAGAAGAAAGATAAAGACATGTAGAATATAGTACTTCAGAGTGACAACCAAATTGTATCCTGAATTTATTCTGTAGGTAAGCTTAGTCAAGTCCCTTACCCTGTCTGACTCCATTCTCTCATCTATAAATGGGGATATATAGAGTGAACCTCACAGTGTTCTGAGAATTAAGAACAAAAGCTCTGAAAATAGCCCTTGTAGCATGAGGCGAGGAAGCAAAAATTTAACTGGTGGGCATGGGGAGGGCATTAGAATAGCTAAGATATGAATATGGGGTTGTAAGGAGAGTGGAATCAGGGCGGAGTCAGCCAAAACACAGTGGATATGAAATTTCTATAAGGAACTATGTTGCTTTGTTCACTAATTTGAAAATAAATAAAAAGAATGGAAACAACAAATACAGTCCCTCGTATTATTAGGTAAGAGCTCAGCTGTAAGCGCAAAAGCCCTCTCTCTCTCTATCCATCTTGAGGAGATGAGAGAGTGGAAACCTCTCAAATGACTGTGAACTCTAAGATTTCCATGAGATTGGCTTGATGGTCCCCTAGACAACTCTTCTATGATTTCTACTTCTGCATTTCATGAAATAGCAAAAAGGAGCTTCTGAATTTCTAATAATACTTAAGAAAAAAAAGGGGGTTGGGGAAGGATTCCACATCCAGGAGAAATTTGCTTAATTGTTTCCTTTGACCTTTTGCCAGGGAAGAATATGCACAAGATTTAATAGCTATTAGTGTTGTGTTTTTATAGGAGGCCCAGAAAATATTTTGAACAAAGAAAGAGCAACTGTAGGCCTGAGATACAAAAACGTGGAGACCAGGGGAGATGCTAAGAAGCAGAGGTTCACAAAGACATGTAACCCTACCCACTGACCCTGTTTTCCTCTAGTGAAAACCACCGGGCATCCCTTTGCTGTTGTGAATGCTTTGATTTCTCTCTTGCCGAGCAGTTAAGCGGCTACGGATGAGAATTTCTTCTGTCTTTGGCCCCTTCCTGGCCACAGTGAACTAGCAGCACTGACAAGCACGCTATTCTCTCCACTACTCACAGGCTGACCTGGAGAAGTCACCCCCAGCCTTCCAGGGCCAAGCTGCTCCCAGAGCTGGCAGAGGGCCTGGGCTAGCAGGTAGTTGAAAAACAACTTCAAAAGACTCTTGGAAGCATCACACAAGACAATAAGACTCCCAAAGTCTTTTGCCTATGGGAGGTCAGTGTTGTTTTTATTATTATGCCTGACATCAACCCAAGAGAAACAGAATATAATCTTGTAGATATCAAATACAAAATGAAAACATGAGAACTTCTGATAAAGAGTGGTAGGACCAGCAACTTGGAAAACATAGACCCCTAAGGTTTCTCCATGTTGATCTTATTAATTTTTACAGCCAAAATTACCATGGACTTTTGTCTTTTTATATATGGATGTAGAGGAATTCAATTTCTGTTGCTTTTAAAATTACTGTTGCTTTCAAAAGGGAATATAATAATAATACATAGGGTAATGATAGACTTTATCTGCTCTAGGCCAAGTTTAGAATTTTATTTGTTGAAGTGGGGTGAGACATCACTTATTTGATATATGTATATACATATATATGTATATATATGTACATATTACTTATTGGATTTGTTGATGAAGTTAAGGAAAAAAACCTGCACTGGAATTATGTGTGCCTATTTTACCTTTAAGTTGTATTTGAATTTAAAAATATTCAACTCTGTCAACTTAGTAGCAGTTAATGAACACACTCCGTTTGTGACATCACAGAGCAAGGAAAATGGTTGGCAGACACGAGCACCAGGAGCTAGATATGCCTCTCCATTTTCCAGGAGAAGATGGAGGTCCACAGATCTCAGGCCATACCCATTCTCAGACCCATAAAAACGAATACAAAGCAAAGGTTTCCCTATTTCCAGTCTGGTGTGCTTTGTACAACACAAAGATGATGTTGTATAGAGGGCATCTTACATTTGAAATGGTATGCTGTCTAAAAGGTGACATGGACGCAGCGTGACGGTGGCCAGAGTTGAAGGGGAGTAGGGGACACAGGTGACTGAGAACTTAAGCTGTCATTAAATACATGGCAGACGTTCTCATTGCTGCACAGTGGAATGACTGGATAGTTAGTATAGGGCACTGAGTATCTGAGGAAGCTAGAGAAAAAATGCTCAATGTTTCAAAATACGAAAAGACAAATACATGAGCAAACAGAAATGCTGAAACTTGTTCAAATATTGAACAATGCATGTATGTGCTGAAACAGCCCATAGTGCCTCATGGATATGCATAATTGTTATTTTCTGTATCAGTCAAACATAAATTTAACTTCTTAAAATAGTGAAAGAAAAATACTCAACCTTATGTGAAAACACAGAAGCGTGTTGACATCCTTACCTAGTACAACAAAGCTAACAAATCCATCTGTTAGAGAGCACACATCCAAAGACAGTAATTCGATGGAAAAGGTGAGGAGGCTACCTCTTTCCACCACCTCTCCCCGAGCCCTGTTTTTTCAATGCCCCAGTGATACCCACACTGACCTACCATGTTTGACGTGTAAGACCTCCTCCAGGATCCTTTCTCTAGCTCCCCCTTTCCCATCAGTCTTATCTCCATTCCTTTCCAAGTCAGATCCAATCTGAAGGAATTAATTTCTGCTATTTTTGAAATTACTTCTAAAATGAAAGCTAGGTTTTTGGTAAAATTATATTTCAACTATTGCTGTGTTTGAAAAATATGACTATTTCTGGTCTTTTTATAAGATCACCAACTGAACATTCAAAATATGTATCTAGAAATTTAAGATGTGCTTGATATTTTCTATATCTGTTGATTCCCACATGCATTCCCAGAAGGCTCCTGCCAGAGGAGAGTGCATTTCTTCACTTTGAAATTCATTTGGAAACAGAGAGCTACGGATTGCCACAAGGAATAAACTTGAAAGGAAGAGATCTGAGATGAGAGGAAGGAGCTGGCCCTCAACTTCAGACTTACTTTCACTCCTATGATGGTACATAAATTGTCCAGGATTTATTACGATGCAGAATCTTCCTTCTTAACCTATCGGGAATGAAAGATGGAAATACTCCCATGAGATGGGAAATGATGCATTCGCGTTCTAGGTGAAAGTAATGTAGGCAACAATGCCCATGAGCAAGTGGGCAGACAAAAAAGCAGTGGCCAGGCTGGAAGGTTGGAGAAAAGGATGCAATGGGGTCCTGGCACATGCAGGGGAGAACTCCTTGTGGACTCTTCTCAACAGGGTAAGATGGGGAGAAATTCCTAAGATACAATTCAGCATGAAAGCCTTGATACAACAACAACTTAACATGTTAACAATAGGGCACAGACACTGAAGTAGCTTTCAAAAAAGACATAATTATTATTATTAGTTTATCACTTTGAATGTACATAAGTTACTCATATCTGTTAAGTCTGTTAAAGATAACTGTAATTATGTGGCAGTCTAAGTAAAAGCAATTATCTATCCATATTATAATAAAATTCCAACAACTTTAAAAGGAAGTATATACTCCAAAAGAACAGCTCTAACCCGGTGCTAGAGAGCTGCTTCTCTCAATAGATACTGAAATGAAAATTTTCTTACTAAATTTATTATGGCTTTTTATAAACTGACCCTTGTACAAGAAGTCTTTGCTGGCACACTTGTTTGTGTGACTCAGAAAATAAAAGTATTATTTAATTTTGAAAGATAATATGATTTATTAGTGTATTTTTACATTAATTTTTTTGCTTATTCCAACATGTACAAGAGCAAGCAGATAAACCTATCAAAATTTGTTCTTTTATTCAAGGAGTTAGCTACAATACAATTTTGCTCACAATATCACAAAATTTTAGCATAAACATGGAAAAATGCAAGGCAGAATGGTAATGAACTTGTCGTTGAACTTGTTCACTGATACTGGTCTACTTGAAACATCCCCCAGGACTGAGTTGCCTATAATCCTTCATCTTTGGCCACTTTTACATTATGTTGTAGGCAAAGATGGCCTGATTCTCCTCAGTAGACAAAATGGCCCAACAATAAATGAGACAGAATGTCCAGCCAAGACAGGAAACCACAGTTTCTAATACACACCAAAAAATTTTCTTGATCATTAGACCCTTGCTTTCAATAACACATGAATCATGTCTGAATACAATTGTTTTTCTAGGTATTTAATAAGCTCTGAAGAACAAAACTGTTTTCAAATCTCAGAATTAGAGACTGTGTATGTGTTTAGAACTTTGATGTGTGGGGGGTCTACTGAAGGAAACTCTGAGTCTTTGAACATTTTGTTAACATGCGTCATCTCCCTTAGTCATATTCTAAATACTTAAATGACTCAATAGTCTAAAAGTCAGATTACAAAAGAAATGTGACATATAGGTGTCATAAGAAAATCAATAAATTAAACAAGCACATAGAAGCTATATGTGAGATCACAAAATCTCAGTATGATTCCTGCAGTGTGTTCAAGAAAGCCATCTTTATGTATCGCATAAACAATGCAACTTTTGTCTCTTGATTTATGGGAAGACAAGGGAAGAAAAACTTGGATGCTTGTTGTCAATGCATAGCCTACAAGTCACCTGCTGTAAATTTACTTTGTAATTGTGTAATTAGCTGCCACATGGCCAGATTTGCTAAACGCTCTTCCTCCTGTTGGAAGCTTGACAATTGAATGCCACGGAATATCAATACCAATCTTTTACAGCCCCTTGCCAGAGCCGCCTCAGGATATGTTGAACTGGCGAGGTAACTGCATTAGAGAATTGAGTTTGTTCTTTTTCAGAAGACAAATATACTATCTTTGAAGCCACTTACATGGGGAAGAATCATCTTTAAATACTAGTGTACAACATCAAATAGTAAGTTGTTAATAATAGGAGTAACTTGGCATTGAAAAAATATAAGGGGCCTTTAGATGCAGAAAATAAATGATATCTAAGAGCAGCAATCCCCTTACAGATGCTGTGTTTAGAGAAATGAATGTGTGGGGTTCTGCAGCGCAGCAGGCAAACAGTACAGTGTTGTCATATGTAGTGACAGCAGTGAGATAAAGGCACCTATATTTGGAGGTTTTTTGACTGAGTACGGATGTGCCTAGCAACACTGTGTTGTGAAGCTGAGTTAAAGCTGAAAGACTGGTTGCCACAAACTTGGGAAACAATGGTAACAACTCTTTTGAAGAGCACTAATATCTCAAGTTTATACTTTCTTGAGAAAAGGATGACTAATATGAAAAATCTAATCTATGTGGTTATTTTTAACGAGACCCTGAAACTTTACCGTACATTAATATAGAACATTGTTAATGGGCTGGAGAGATGGGTTGGTGGCCACAAGGAATTGTTGCTCTTACAGAGGGCCTAGGCTTGGTTGTCAGCACCCACATGGAAGTTCACAACTGTCCATAACTCCAGTTCCAAGTGGTCTGACATCCACTTCTGACCTTTGTGGCACCAGGCACATACATGGTACAAATGCATAAATGCAGGCAAAATACTCATATACATAAAATAAAGTAAATTCATTTAAAAATATTTTAAAGATTTTTTTAGCCTATCTACCATGACATTGCTTATTTACATATTAAATTAAGAAGTGTATGTGTGTGTGTGTGTGTGTGTGTGTGAGAGAGAGAGAGAGAGAGAGAGAGAGAGAGAGAGAGAGAGAGAGAACGAGGTTGAACTAGGGTCTCATGCGTGCTAGGCAAGTGCTTTATTACTGGGCAATACCCATAGGCAAAGCAATAAAAGTTGTGAATATTTAAGAAATCAGTAATACACCACTTTAACAAAAAAAAGAAGTATAGCTAGGTATAATTTCTGAATGAATTCTACTTTATGTCAAATTGAATAGATTCAGTCTTATGAAAATTACACATTTGTCTTTCTTTAGCCACAATGGCTGTGAGGTGAATCTTAAGATCTAGTGCCTACTGGTGACTATTTGGGAGCTGTGCATGCCTTGCTCCCTTTCTGACATCTTTCCTACAGCATTTCTGAGATGCAGCTTTAAAGCCACAGAGGGCAGAAGCCCTGGAGAGCGCTGCAGCAGAGAGCACTGGGGTAGTCCTGGAGCAATGGCATCCACAATTGGCTGTCTTTCCCATCAAGTGTGCAATGGCTGCAGTTGGCATTGAACTCTGACAATACTTCTGCTGTTGTAGAAGTGACAAGAAATAGTCCTTTGGAAATGCATGTCTCCTTTCTACATGCAAGTTTTATGTTTGGAGGACATGTTTCTTTTTAATTTTCTTTACTAGTATGTTGTGTGTGTGCCTGTGTCTGCTTGTGTACTTGAACAACAGAAGTCACTTAAGTGTCTTATTCAATTTCTTCTCCACTTTATTCACTGTACCTGGAGCTCATGGACCACATAAATGGGCCAGCCATCAAGCTCCAGGATCCTCTCCATCTTCCCAGTGTCAGGATAACTGGTGTCAGACTCAGTGCTTGGCTGCTTACTTATATGCCAGGGATCCTAACTCAAGTCCCCAGGGATTTTGTTCAGTAAAAACTTTATTGACTAAGCTCTCCCCTCCAATACAAAATAATTTCAGAAACACCAGTATGCAGGCCATAGAGAAGGCTCAATATTTAAGAATGCTTACAGTTCTTGCAGAGGACCTTGGTTCTGTTTTCAGTATCTACGTGGCAATTCACAATCTCTTATAAATGCTGTCCCAGGGAATCCAGTATCCTCTTCTGGCCTCTGTTGGATCCTCCACGCACACGATGCACATAAATTCACTCAGGCAAATACACATAGTGTATAAATTAAGTAAATAAATCTTTCAAATGGAATAAATAGCTTGTTCCTATTATGAATACATTTACACAAAAGCTATATGGGCATTTGAATAGTTAATTAAAGTATCTAATATGTATAATTTTTGCATTCTGAGCTCTTAACTGTGTTTTGTCATCTGTTTAGGATCTTGGAATCTTTAACATATAAAAGGGAAAAAAGTGGATAAAGAAGTTATAGGTATTTAGTTCATCATTTAACTTTCTGGCAAGGAAGTATCATACTTCATTTCCATTAGAAAAAGGAAAGTTGAGGAATACTGGGATGGAGACCTTCTGGCTTGACAGTGATGTCTCAAACAACATCTAGACACTGAAAAAAGAGGATGACTGAATCTCTAAAAAAAAAAAGACCTTTCTATGAAACACCAAAAATGCAAACTTTATTTTGCATTATTTAAAATTAAATTGCAAATGTAGTTAACTCATATTGCATAATCAAAGTATAATAAGATCAGGGAAAAATTACCCCAAATAGAAACATAGCCTTTAAATAGCTTAGCATCAAAAACAGTGGCTCTCAACATTCCTAATGCTATGCTCCTTTAAATGCAGTTCCTCATGTTCTGGTGACTCTGACCATAAAATTATTTCTATTGTTATTTCATAACTATAACTTTTCCACTGCCATGAGTCATAAGTAAATACCTGATTTTCTGGGTTTCTGATATGTGATCCCTGAAAAAGGGTCATTTGAACACCCCCCGCCAAAGCAGTTGGGACCCATGGCTTGATAAGCACTGATCTAAAAAAAGGCGGCATGTGTAACACAGGCATGTTTTTCTAGACAGCACAGAGGAATGGAAAGAGGAAATATAACATTGCATAACTCACTTTGATTGGGTTTGAATAATTGAATTCACTCCAGGTTTTCAAATTATCAAAAGCTAATTCTTGTCCAGTATCTTTCAATTGCAAAATAATTTGCTTCTTCATCTACAAGTTGGTCTACAAATAATAAACAAAGCACAAGTACATAAGCATTGTCCAATCAATCTCCATAGTTTGTTAGTCAAAAGTAAGTTAGGAGTATTTTAAATGGTGCTAGATCTAAGCTAGTGAGATAAATTCCCTCATCTGTGCACTGACCAAAATTTATCAGGTGGTTCTGAGACACTCAGTTGTTTCATATGAGTAAGTAGACAGTGAAATCTTTAAAAACTGAGAACAGGGGCTTATCCAAATCTTCACTTCCAGCTATTATTATATAGATTGCTCTTTTATGATGAGGAGGATTGAAACCACAGCATTGCTCACATTAGCTCTGTATAGATGTTTGTTGAAGTGGATGGAGTAATGTTTTCAGAATCTTTGTTGAAATGCTAGGATATAGGAAGTGTTGGTACCATAGGGATGTATGTGAGATTCTAGCCCAACATCTTTAATGTATTGGAAGAAGATGTAGATCTCAAAGCACACTCATAAAAATTTAAAATGTTCCTAGCTTGGGAGGAGAACCAAACACCAGGGACCTCAGAAATATAATCCAAAGAAGTTAGAACTGTCTACATGAAAAGAAACTTGGCCTTCAAAAATGTAAATGATTACAAGCAAAAAAAAAATTAAATGAGTTTTTCCCAGAAAAGGGAATAAAAGAATGCTGAAGTCCAAGGGTGATAATAATTTACAAATTAGATGTGTGTTTAATTTGAGATAGCTGTAAACAGAGCCAGGGCTGTTTTGGCCTGCAGTTGGACAGCTTTGTATAATAAATTGGCTAGCAAATTAGGCAGGTTTCTTTGTGGGATGGAGAAGATTTTGTAAATTTGAGTATTCTAATTTTAATCAGTGTCATTAGAAATAAGAGCTAAAATAAATTTGAAAAGGAAACCAGCATATGATCAAGGATAAAATAATTAATAAAAGATTTCTATAGTATATATATATATTATTAGATTATTAAAATACTTTACTAGCACATTCCATTAAGTATTTAAGATATTGCTTTTATTGCCCGATTTCCTTCCCAGAATCACCTTCCTGGTGAATATTCTACTTGTTTATCAATAATGGGATATCCAAAAATGTTCACAGAATTTGTTTTTCAGTCTAGCTTGCCAATCTCAAACTACCTGGAAAATTCAACATTTGAAAAGATAAAATCAGAATTCATTGATTACCTAAGAATGTCAGAAAATATCTTCTTTATCTGATCTTTGCATGGCAGGAGGCATATTGTAAAAGGGGCTTATTGGTACACAATGATATCTATCTGCCTTAACAGAGGACCTCCCCCACGCTCTGGTCCACACTATTAAAATAAGATTTCAGTTTTTCCACCCCATTCTTCCTGTTTCTCATCTCAAATATAAACAGATTCTCTTTTACCTTGATGTTGCTGACTTGCAGGGAATGAAGCATAAAATGCATGCTCCACTGTCAAGCCAGCATTGTTATCCCTCTACCTGTTGGCTGTGTGATCCTGTGGAAATGGGTTCTTCTCCTTAAAGGTGCATCATTCAGCAATAAAAGAGGTTAATATCATCTGTCTCTTAGAGCTGCTTAGAAGGATAAAATGTGATATTGTTTGAGATGTAGTGAGTGGATGGGGAATGGAAATTAATGATAGAGTAATGAGAATCTGTTGCAGGGAGAGGCTGCTTGTTCATTCTGGCCACCTGGCTAGCTTAGCCCTGAAATAACCATGCAGAAATTGTATTAACTAAAACACTGCTTGGCCCATTTGCTGTAGTCTCTTGTTGGTTAACTCTTGCATCTTGATTTAACCCATTTCTATTAATCGGTATATCGCCACGTGGCAGTGGCCTACTGGGAAAGATTCAGCCTGTCTGACTCTGGCAGCTCCACGGCAGCTCTCTCTCATTCTGCTTCCTTTCTCCCAGCATGCCATTTAGTTTTCCCCACCTACCTAAGTTCTGCCCTATCAGGCCAAAGCAGGTTTTTTTTTTTTATTCATTAACCAATACAAGCAACACATAGTCTGGTTTTAGTACTTTTGGGCTTCTCCTTAGGTTCTGGCCTAGAGAATATTGGTTCTTGAAAATGATTTGTGAAGAGAGATTCAAAACAGTCTTCTTTTCTGCAAACCGGAGTATGTTCCCTGTTCCCCTGACAATTGTTTGCTGGCCAAGGGATAAGATAGCCATCTGAGAAGTGGAACAACTTCACGTCATCCTGCTTTTGATATTTGAAAAGTTTACCAAAACACATAGATGTAGGGTATAGCATACCCAAGGAAGACTTGGGTGACGGAACTCACATCATGGCCTACTTGATTCACTTAAACAAACAAACAACAAACAAAACTACTGTCTTTTCTTTCAGGACATAGACTGAGCACCATTGCTTCTAAAACCAGCATGTTTGTGTGTGCATGTGTGCATGTGTTCATGTGTGCATGTGTGCATGTTTGTGTGTGCATGTGTGCATGTGTGCATGCATACAAATCAACATGTGGAAATCCTACATCAGGGTACCTAGTATCCTTCTCCAACCATAATTGAATTGTGATCTCTTGACAGAGGTTTTTGTCACACCAGGTCCCACAGACATTCAGTTCCAAAGAATTACACAGAGGTCTACATTAATCATAAACTGGCTGGCCTAGTATCTCAGGCTTCTTATTAATTAATTCTTTTTTATTGATTTCTATTGAGCTCTACATTTTTCTCTGCTTACATCTTACATTAACCCATTATTCTTGTTTGTGTTAGATGCATGGCTTGGTACCTTTTTGGGCAAGGCAATCACATCTCGTGTCCTCTGTGTCTGGATGATGTCTGCAGACTGAGTCTTTCTTATTCCCTGAATTCTCCTGTTCTCATTGTCCTGCCTCTACTTCCTGCCTGGTCATCCTGCCTATACTTTCTGCCTGGCTACTAGCCAATCAGCATTTATTTAAAATACAAGTGACAGGGTACAGAGCATTGTCCCACAGCAGTGATCTGTGTCCAGTGCATTTATATCTGATTTGGAGTAAAAGGGAAAGTCTTCATTATAGCCTGTGATGTTCTGCCTGATCATATTTCCCTCCATCCATCCCATTTGCCATCTGACTGAATCTCGTTTAAAATCCTGGTCACCTCTGACAGAGTGTGCATGTCTTTATCTTAGTCTTAACAACATTTCATCTTCTTTCCTATACTGACTAGACTTGTTTTTGTACTTCCCACAATTCTCTTTCAAAGGTTATTTCCTTGCCAAATCTTCTCTGAACATTCTGATCTAAATTACAGTTCTGTCCACCTGACACTTCCTTTCTCTTTTATTCATCCCATCGAACATATATAAACACACATGCACGCACACACACATGCACACACACAATCTCTGCTCTTTCTCTTCAGAAGTATAGCTTATGCAGAACAGGGATCTGCGCCTTTCCAACTGTACCTTTTGCAAAGAGCAGCACTGGCAAGTCACTGTGGGCAATTATGCTTATTGACAAGTGACCTCTGTCCTTTCCTATTTGTGTCAATTAATGCGCTAAGGGATGAAAACACAGTCCTCCTCTCGGATTAGTTTAGCCAAGAGTGAGTCCCAATTTAAATCCTCTATATCTCTCCTGGTGTTTTCCATCTCTCTGAGGGTTATGGTCCCTATCCTTTCTGTAGTTCCTCAGTTGTGCATGTCCATCTGATATCTGTCTGTTCCCGTGGCTGTTACCTGTGTGTACGTCTGTATCTCTCTCCCAGTTCATGTCCCTATCAGAGAACTTTGCTCTTTATTTTGAACAGTGTAGGAAGCATGGTGTGGGAAGGGTTTCAGGGATTGAAAAATCTTTAACAGAGTTTTATAAGGGAGAAAGTTACTGATCCAGTATAGTAAACAAACATGAAAAATGAAACTGTTTTTCTTTGTTTTGTATTTTACATCATGATGAAAATGTTTTTGATCAAGCTTCATTTTCCTTGTCAAGCTTTCAGCCATTAGTCTCTTTCTTCTCATTTATATCACTATCAAAGTACCCAGTGGCTATTTTTAGGGAGAAGAATACCTGTAATTCATGCTTCTCCTTCCTTCTTATTGACTGTTCCCTCTTATTCTGGCTCCTGTCATCAACTTGCTGCTAAAATTACTCTCATAGGGTCACCATGTCCTAACAAGTCCTGCAGACTTTTCACAGTGATTGATCCTCTGATTATACCTGGATATTATAGTGTTGCTTTCCTTGATCCTTGAAGATATGATCATCGACAAACTTTACAATAATTAATTAGATCCGACTTTCATATTGTAAGTGAAAGTATGTCACAGAAATTCTTCAAGGGCACATTTTTCTTGGTTTTTGTCTTTCTGACCTTTCCTGCTTTGTAGTTTCTGGTTGACATTATTTTATTCTTTTAACACAGGTATTGTTTAAACAGTCATTGTTGGTCTTCACCATATCTTTGTCTGCTATTCCGTTACACATCCACATACCTTTAGAACTGACCTTTATCTTGCATTACTGGCACACATTCTAGAAGCCTCAATATTCTTCTCTGGGCTCAACGGGCTCCTCAAGTTCATATATTTTCACAATGTATTCTGTTGTTTTCCAATATGCTTATTTTTCTTATGTTTCTTTCTCCTTCAAAAACTCTATTGGATGATTTGGGGCAGAGTTTTTAAGATTATATTTCAAGATTTTGAACATATAGGAAGAGCTTTCTCTACCACGTGTTAAAAAATCAAAGAACGCCCCATCCTTCCAGAAATACACACACACAATCACACAAACACACATACTTATGCATAAAATCACAGTCACTCATGATCATATATAAACTCATACATATTCGTCTACACACACACACACACACACACTCATTCACTACACTAGCATATTTTACACTTACCCATTCACCTCACACACAAACATAAACTCTCACACACCAACATACACTCACATGCACACTCCACTAGCACGTTTACAGTCATAAACACAAACAATTATACACTCATATTCACTCACAACTTACAGACCAACAAACACCCCTCCCTACACACAAACAACCACATAACAGTTACACACACATAGTCACCAGCACCCAATAACAAATAAAATAATTTTTAAGTAGAGAAGAAAAAAATATAAAATGCAAACAAATTTAAATCCATTAGCAATTTTGTTATGAAAAGAACAAACTTAGAGGCAAGTCATAAAACAAGCAGGTACTGACATGGGAAATAGAGCAGGCCTGTAAAGAAAATAGGTAATACATGCTAGAGCAGAAAATGAAGTGTTGATCCATTCTATTTGGTTTTTAATCAAAAGAAAGCAGCTTCTTGCAAGCAGTTGACTAAACCGATGATTCCCTTCCAATGATGTCCAATATCTAAAAGCACTGGTTCCTGCAAATTTCCTGCTTCTCCCGAGGAGAATAAAGCAAACTGAGACAAATTGACCAGATTCTGACGGCTAATACCTGTGGGCGGTTTCCCTTCTCTTCTACAGCCTCACAGCCTCACATATTATTTCAGATGACATGAAGCTCTGAAGCATGTCTCTCTAATGGGACCTGCCTAAACTTCACCCTAATTTTAAAAACAAAAGCACAGTTAACCAAGGCCAACAGGAAGAGTTGCAGTTTGGATGCCAGTGGTGACCGTAACAAAAACACAAAGATTTCACTCTGTTGAACTTGTGTCTCCAACTTCTAAGCAGTTCAAAGCTCTTGTTCAAACACAAAGAAACTGAATAATCTGGGCAGAGTTTAGCGGTCCCCAGAGCTGACATCTTGAAGTAATGGAGCACGGCAGAAAAGCTGGGAGTGGGCTCTGGGTGAAACTTTATCCCCGGGTCTGGTGTGATGGACTCCATAGCAGGAGGAAAATGAATGGTCTCAATATAGATGGCACCGTAGCTTCTTCGACTTCTGTTGCTGGGAAAGCTGCTGCGTCCACATTTTCTCCTCTTTTCCTCCAGCATAATGTGAGGCAGAGGGTCAGGGGACACACTTGTGGCCTCTAATGGCCAGATAATGGACCACAATAAAAGTTATGTGTCCCTAGCTGGAGGTGAAGACATGTAATGGCTGACAAAATCCATTATCTAACTATTAGAACCCAGAATGAAGGCAGACAATTATTAAATCAAAGGGAACACATTTACTTTAACTTATTCAAGAAAAAATTTTTGCTTTTGTGCTATGCATTTTCTTACCTTTATATTTAAATAATAACACCAATTATAGCTGTAGTTAATGTTTATATTGAACACTTACAATACACTAATTGACTTCATGGAGAGTAGGGTCTGTGGAATGGAATGCCTTGGTTTCAAAGCCTGGCTTTAGCACTTGTTTGGAGTCAATTAACCCCTCCAAGTCTTTACATTTAGGTATGTAAAGTGATGATGGTTGGTTACAAGTGTGTGTGGCCACTGACTGTGGCATCTATTATATCTGAGGAAAATGGGCGTGAAGGTTGGTACCATTGTTACAGTGTCATCAGTGTTGACCTCCATTCTTAGTGTCTTACTCAGATTTCTGGTTAGTCTTCAGTGAATAGAGAATGTGAAGTATGGAGAAGCATCATTGGCAGACCTTAAAGGATCCATTGGTCTATTCAAAGAGATCTTTAAATATTTTATGTCTTTTTAGAGAGAAAGCACATGTATTTCGGTGAGTAGGGAGTTTGGCGGGTTATGGGTGGTGGTGGGGAAAGGAAGGAATATTATTAAAATATACTGCATAAAAAATAAGTAAATATGTTTATGTACTTTTGAGGAGTAAAATGACCCATTGTCTTTAAAGGACCCTAGACTGAAGATTACAAAAATCCCTGGTAAACTAAATTTCATGTATAATGTCACTCATCAAGTAAGGCAGGGTAATTATTGAGCAAAAGTAATTTTAAATCCTAAGTTTTAATTTGAATGATCTTTATACAAAGATTAGAAAAATTAAAATATAAAGTTGGCACATGCATGACAAACACCTTGTCTACTTTTTTCTTTGCTTCTCGAAAGAAATCTCTTTTCAAGATACATTTCAGAGACAGAAATAATTCAGTCACAAATATGGGAAGTTGAAGCTTCAATATCTTGGCAAGAGTTGCTTAGTGATCAATAAATACATTTTTAGCCATTTCATTTGGTCTCTGGGGCCCCTTGGAATCCATGTTAATATTTTCATGTACATAATGGTATTCAATAACCATATCACTTTTGCCAGAACATACTCAAAAGGGGACCTATATCAAGCCCCTTCTCCATCCACTTGAGCATGATTCCTATCAGTTCAGTACGCATGGCCTATATGCATACAGGCCACAATCAGTCCACATCAACTATTGGTAGACTTTGGGCTAGTGAAATACTATATATAGACTATGGGCCTAGAGGGAAAATATGGATTATTCTTATCCCTCTTGTTTCCCAGAGAAGAGTGCACACATTGTAAAACAGGATTAAATTCCAATAATCTCATTGTTTGCACTACCCATGTAAACACAGACAAATTAATTCACCTACCTTTGTATTCACTTTATTAATTAAAAATTCTTTTAGCACATTTTATTTCTCTGTGTGTGCATGAAGACATGTGCCTCTTCTTGTGTGTGTGTGTGTGTGTGTGTGTGTGTATGAAAGAGAGAGTATACTACATGCATCATACACAGGTCACTTCACATATGTAAAGTCAGGAGACAAATCGTTGGAGTTGGTTCTCTCTTTCCATCTGTCAGATTGAACTATTGTCAGTCTGTTTCATGACAAGGGCCCTTCCATGCTGAGCTGTCCGGCTGGCCCTGCATTAGCTTTCTTATCTGTGAAGTGGGTGTACAGACATTATCTACCTCGTGGTGCCATTGCTTATGGAGCAAGGACATTGATTTCTGTATGAATCATTGCAACAGTGCTTAGAGTATGAACACAATAAATATTATTATCCTTGATTATTATCATGCAACTTTGTTGTGGATTAAGAAGAAAATATCCCTTTGCCAATCTTTTGATCCAATTAATATCTTTTAGACTTATATAAGCCATTAGATCCTGGACTTCCTTTTTCCTTACCAGTTTGAGAACATGTTTTCCATGATAAAAATAAAATGCCAAACATGCACCAATATTTTGTAAATTGTTGAACTATGGCCACATGTCACCTTTAAACACACTGAAATTCACAAACATTTACAAAATCTCTGTGCTTCTTTTATTTTAAAAACAGAAGTAAAATGCTTAAGACAGAACCCATGGAAAAATTTAAACTTTATTATGCAGGTGCTATGTGACTTAAGGAAAAACATGGCAGACAGATATTCTGAGGGATTTTATAAATCTAGTTATGACTTTGTTCTGTTTTAAAGTTTGCTCAGAATTTTGATTTTTGCTTTTGGTACAGTGTCTATATGAACCATAATTCTGGTGCAAGGAAAGAACTGACCCAGAGAGACTGAGAGGAGGTTATTTAACATTAATAAATTTTTGTTTCTCCGAATTTGTGTTTGAAAATTCTAGGCTCTATTTGGTATCTTTTGGATGTTTTTCACAGAGCTTCCACTGTTTTAATTGTTGGACTATTGCAACCTGTAAGTAATTCTCACATTGGTTCCATCTGCAGTGTGTTTTACCCTTGTTTGCCAGGAACTGACGGTTCAAAAGCTAGTATGGGTGATTATGTGCTTATCCAAGGGCTTTCTAGTTCTGTCACTTGTCACAATGAACTGGAAATGCTTTCAATGTTTCAATCAAATCACTTTCCTCTATTCAGGATTGCTGGGGCCACTAAAAGCTATTCTGATTGTGTGTGTGTGTGTGTGTGTGTGTGTGTGTGTGCGCACACACACACATGTACACATGTTAAGGAAATATATACCATTTAAATAACAATATAATATATATGTGAAAGGATCCCAGAAGTTGCAATTTGCTTTCATGCTTTGATTAATTGTCCTTTATGGGATAATGGGCTGTTCTAACCTTCAGTGACTGAAAGCAAGGATGCTTTATTATTGTTTACTCTTCTCGGGCCTGAGGAGGGGATTTCCCTGGTCTTCCTTGGACTTCTACATGAGGTGAGCAGCAGCAGATAGCATGCCAAGATAAGGCATGGACCCCGGCTCCTGGATTCACACATTCACACAATGTCATCTCCTCCTTATTCTGTTGATCAAAGCATGTCACAAATACAAATAGTTGAGGTTTAAGGGTTGGAATATAAAGATGAATTCTCCTTTTTATTGAAAAACTGCAATTGATTTACAAATATATTTAATCTCCCAAAATGCTTCAGAGTTGATTCTTTAGCTAGTGTTTGTGTTAAAATGTTGACAAAATGTCTCCATCATTACTCTCCCTCTCCACTGTACCCCTAACCCTCCTCCCTCACCCAACCCAGTCCCTCAAGTTATCATCCTCCCTCAACAGTCTACCCAAAAAACCTTTTCTATTCCTGCCTCCTCCCAAAAATTCTGTGCATCCCTCTTTGGGCCCTCTCTGTTTTTTAGCCTCTCTGGAGCTGTGGACTGTAGCTTGGTTATCCTGTACTTTGCTCTTAATATCTACTTATGAGTGAGTACATACCATGTTTGTCTTTCTGGGTCCAGGTTACCTCACTCAGAATGATTTTATTCTAGTTCTTTGCATTTGCCTGTAAATTTCATGAGGTTATTGTTTCGGGGTGAAATGGAGGGGGAGAGTAATAAAAGAGCATAACAAAATAGACGACTTGATGGGGATACTATTTTGGGGTTAGGGAAAAACCTGGTGCCAGGGAAACTCTTAGGAACCCACAAGGATGACCCCAGCTAAGACTACTAGCAATAGTGAAAAGTGTGCCTGAAACGGCCATCTTCAGTAAACAGATTGGGTACTATCCTAATTGCCCTAATTGCCATCAGAGAGTCTTTATCCAGTAATGGATTCCACAGCCAAGCAGTGGGCCAAGCTCCAGGTGTCCTCTTGAAGAAAGGGAGGATGGTTTGTACAAGCCAGGAGGGTCAAGGTCATGATGGGCAAACTCACAGAGACAGCTGACCTGAACTCATGAGAGCACATGGACCCTGCATGGGATCAACCTAAGCCCTCTGCTTGTGTGTGACAGTTGTGTAGCTTGCTTTGTGTGTAAGGCTCCTGGCAGTGAGATCAAGACCTGTGTCTGGTGCTTAGCTAGCGTTTGGGAACCTGTTCCCCATGCTGGATTACCTCACCCAGCGTTTATGCATGGGGGAAGAACTCTATCCTGCCTCAACTTGATGTGCATGCTTTGTTCAGTTACATGGGAAGCCTACCCCATTCTCAATGGAGACAGAGGAGGAGTTGATAGGGTGGAGGGTAGATGGGAAACAGGGAAGGAATGAGAAGGGGAGAATATAGGGGAAGCTAGTCAGTATGGAAAATGTAAAATAAATGGAAAATGTTAATTAAACAAAATCAATTTTTAAATAAAAAATGTCAACAAAAGCTATAAACTTTGTCAGTAAAACCAGACAAAGTTAATAAAGCCTGGCAATGAGTATCAAACTTTTATACAACACCCACTCCCTCTCACATAGAATAGTTCCATGGTGTCTGGTTATCTGGCATGGCTTTAGAAGCTCTTCTGTTGTGTACCAGTATGATGCTAAGTGCTTCATGTTATGCCAGAAGCTTCACTAGGTCAATGAAAGTCAGTATGGAACATGGGAAAAACTGAAAAATAACTTTTTTTCAGAACAGCTAAAATTCAGCACTCTGGGTGGCGTGAGAAATGGAATAAAATAGAAAAGAAAAAAGAAAGTAGTAAGAAATAAACAAAACTGAACAGGGATTTAATCATGAAGAACCTTGCATCTCATTTTATGAAGTTAAAATTTTCTCTTTTAAATAATGGAATTTATCAAAGGTTTTTAATCAGAGGATGACAGAATCAAATAAGCATTTTAAGAATACAGTAAGGAAGATGGATTGGTTTAAGCAAGAGTGGAGACACAGGGAGTGGTTGAGTGACTGCGCTGATCTAAACAAACTGTGACGGGGACTACAGCAACGCCAGACAACAAAAAAGAAATGGATGACACCTTCAGGACATGTATACTGAGAGTCAACCACGTGACAGACTGTGTGCCAAGTGCTGGAATATCATGCCTGGTAGTTGACCTAAAAACTGAAGAAACCACACAGGGCATAGGTAAAACTAGTCAGACTTAATAGGTAAATTTTTTTATATATGTGAGTGTATAAAGTTGGGTTAGGAACTCTTGGAGGGAAGCTGAAGAAGTGGAGGTGGAAATGGGAGTTCATATGGTCATACTTAATTTTATACATGTATTAAATTCTCAGAGAATAAAATAGGACATGCTACATATTTGGATGTAAGAACAATGGATAGAGAGAATCTTAGAAATCCATAAGCAGTTAATGATGACACCATAACATAAAATACTGACTATTCAGGATGACATGTTAATGTGGTGGATCACACACAAAGAAAGGCAGAAAAGTATGAGGAGGTTTTGGTGAGAAGATGTTTTTCAGTGGGAAAGAGATAGAAGAGGGGACCAGGCATTGAAAATTATAAAATTCATTGTATAAATGTGTGAAACTGAGAAACAATAAAAAAATGATGATCTTAAAAAGTAGGTACAAAAGGACCAAGAAATAACTGCTCTCTTTTATGTGTAAATAAAAAACAAATATAATTTTGGAAAGGAAGCTTTCAGAAACAAGTTTCATTTGTATTATTCATAACTTTCAAAGATTCCACATGGACAATAGTATAGGTGCATATATTCATTGACAAATAATTTGGCTGCTTTTCATCTTCTCTCTTCTTGGCAAAGTCAGTCATATCTTCCAATGTGTGGCTTAATTGAACTTGAACTAAGATTTGATAATCCCAATTCCCCATAGCTCAATAATTGGGTCTCGTGTGATGTGGGCATCTTACACGGGATACCTCACAGCTGATGCTCATAGGGCCGGATTAAATTTGAATGTCCAAATGTCCTGTTTTCTCCTGATTTGAACATGACTTCAAAGTTGTATTCTCAGTTAAATTTCTACATATAAAGCCAACAATAGAAGTCAATAATAATAGCCTTGTCCCTCTCTGTTTACGTGTTCACAGAGAGAGAAGCACTATTAGATCCTGACTGAGATCAATCATTCCATTCTGGGTATCTAGTTCATCTATTTTTAGTATTGCTATCTAATTTCTGGCAAAATGATAAACCGATTATGCATGACTAATATTCAATATGACATTAATCTTCTTCGGGTTTTTTATTAAGTAAATCAGAAAATCTTTACCGAGTTCACATTCTGTACTAATCAGTATAGGTCTTGGAGAAACTACTTTGAGAAGACAGAGATCACCCATCATTATCACAGAACAGTTATACATGGGCAAGTACATCCCTGCCACATATCTTCATTCATCTGTGAATCCAAAACTTAGCAATAGTACTTTTGAAATGATGAGCAGTCATCTTATGTTGATCATTTTATTTGACATATCATATGAATAAGCTTACTTATATCTATTTCAGCACAATGGGGCCAATGTCATTGTATCTACTATAAAGAAAAAACTAGACCAGAAACATAAGTAATATGTAGGAAAACCCCCACTGGAGCCTATACCTTGACCAGTTACATGTGAGTTCAGACTCTGTGAACTTTCCCCAGAATTCAAAATACCAGCAAAGCATAAAAGTTTAAAAATATAGCATTAGTAGCAATAAATAAGACATACTTTTAATTTTAATTAATTTTTAATTAATTTAATTTTTAATTAATAAAAGACATTCTTTTATTTATTTCCTATGGTAGTTGGAACATAATTAGTCCTTATAAGCTCATAGAAAGTGACAATATTCAGAGATATGGGTTTGTTGGAGTGGGTGTGGTCTTTTGGAGGAAGTGTGTCACTGCAGGGTGGGCTTTCAAGTTACCTTTGCTCAAGCTACACCCAGTATGTCAGATCACTTCCTGTTGCCTGTAAGTCAAGATGTAAGACACTAAATTCCTTCTCTAGCAACATGACTGACTACACACTACCCTGTCATGCCATGATGATAATGGACTAAATCTCTGTAAATGTAACCTGCTCCAATTGATTGTTTTTTCCTTTATAAGAGTTGCCATGGTAACGGTGTCTCTTCACAGTAACAGAAGCCCTATGTAAGACAGCCTCTCACAACAATAAATGGAGAAGAGGTGGATGGGAGGGCAGAGGGTAGGTGAGGGTGTGACTAGGAGGAGACATGGGGGGAGAAACCACAGCTGGAATGTAAAATAAATGAATTTATTAAAAAGAATAAAAATATTTATCTTTTGCCTCATGTTTCTGCAAATGCAAAGTCCTAAATGATTAGAATGCAGTCAATGTTCAGCTTTTCAGGGCCCAAACTTGGGTTTTTGCCAAGATATAATTTTCTGGGCACCCAAGGGGAAAAAAATCCTTTATAAACTAATTCTTATTTGTAGATTTCAATTTCATGTAATTGAAATACCTTAGAGGGTACCCCCTATGAATCTTGTAAATTTTTGGAATTTCCTGAGACTTTTGAGTTGTTTACTTTCCGAACCCTGCAAGTTTGGTTTGCTTCCTGAGTTTTAACAATCCTCTCTCCCCAAATGTTGCAAGTCTAAGGAAATTGCTGAACGAAATGACTTCTTCCAGTTCTCGTATTCTTCCCATCCTCTCTTATATGGTATTCCTTAAGCCTCAGCAGGGATGATGAATGTCTCATTATTTTCTTCCATCTATGACTAAGGATCTGCCTACTAAACCACAAAAATGGAGGCTTATATGCGAAGTTTCTTCCTTTAAAATTGTTAACTGCTCTTGTTGTTCTTCCAGCCTTTACAAGTCTGTAGTACATTTCAGGCTTAGCATTAAGTAAAGAAAGTATTTTAGACAGGATGGGTAGGGTCTATGAAGGCTTCTCATTAATTCTTCTTCCTCAGGTGTAGCACTGCTTCCTCTTCTTGAGCACAAATCTGCTGCTGGATGCTTCTTTCATTTTGTATCCTATTGTGATTCTTTAAAACAGCTGAATGGTCTACATGCCATATAAGTATAATTATTTTTTTGTTTTATGTTTGCATTTTTGTTTCACTTACCCATAATATAAGAGTTTGTTAATAAAAGATTTAACTTAGTGTTCATGGAGACAATTTATTTGCATTTTGTCACATTCTATTTTTAGTGATATTTAGACAGTTGAGTAATGCACCAATATTGACAGGCACAGTTAATTTAAAAGGTTCGAGAGCCAATCATCTCACAGTTAAAAAACTTATCTCATGATTGGTAGGTACAGCAGTGCACAAACAAAGGAAAGGGCTTGTCAGAGAGTATATGCAGAATACTACAGCCATCATCCAGGGCACATCTCAGACTGAAGGAAATATGTGGGTTAGCCATCAAGATGCCCAAGGGAAGGAGGCAGAGAGTAGCAACAGGACTTCCATTTTATACCTCTACAGCTTTGATCAGGTCACTTAATATGCATAATTAAATGCATTCATCTGAAAAGAATTGAGCTAGCATCTATTTAACAGGGCTTTTATTTGACCATATAAGCAGCACACAGGTGATGATATGAAGTGTGTATGACCTTACTGTGTCGGTGTGCAAGCTTGAGGACACAAACCTGAATCCCTGACTCCCATGTATTATTCCAGCCATTCCTGTGTAATTCTAGCATTTGGAGATCGCAGGCTAAGGGACCACAAGCACTCATATACTAGTTTAACCTAAAATGTGAGTGCCGAGGTTTCCAACTCACATGCTTGTACCACACAACACCACACACACACACACACACACACAACACCATACACACACACACACACAATTTAATTTTAAAGTGTGAAATCAAATAATGAGGTAAAAGCTGTAAAATGTTTTGAGTATTATCATTCATAAAAGCTTTGAATTATATTGCTCTGTATATTGTCATTATTAAAATGTAACCAAGATTTACAAAAACTTATGCTTGGAGAGATAGAAAGTACTTTATATGCAATAGTTCACACTGTAACTGTTGCAAAGGACAACAGCTCTTACATAGTAGAGGTCCCTTTAATCCCAGATTATCTGCTCTTTATTAGGTTTTTTTGTGCTACTTCCTTTATTAAAAGAATTTTAAATTTAATTCACAGAAAACTTTGGCATAACATCAACTAGAATCAATCTTATACTACCAATAGAAATTAAATTTATTTTAATAACTTCAAAGTTTTCTGCTTAATGGCAATTCCCAAGTCTAGTGACTACTAAAGTTGCAATTTTGTAATTAAAAGTTTAGTATATTTTAACCAATTTTTTCTTACTCTTACTCGTTTGACTCTTTACACTTCTTTGAGGACCCACTACCCAGCTCCCAAATAAATTACACAAGTCTTATTTTTACTTATGAATGCCAAGCCTTACCTTTGCTCATTTCTGGCCAGTTTTTTAACTGCTTCTGTCTACCTTTTGCCTCTGGTCTTTTTTCCTTTTCTTACTTCTGTATATCTTACTTTCTCTCTTACTCCATGGCTGGCTGGGTGACTGGGTGGCTGAACCCCTAGTGTCCTCTTTATCCTCTCTGCCTGCCAGCCTTACCTGTCCTTTCTTCTGCTTTGCTATTGGTTGTTTAGCTCTTTATTAGTTCAAGCAGGTGTTGTAGACAGGCAAAGTAACACAGCTTCACAGAATTAAAACAAACGTAACACATCTTAAAGTAATATTCCACAACAATATATTTCTTCACACATATGTGCTACATTTTTATCAGGAGGTCAAATTCACGACTACTTACTGTATTACAACAACAACTACAATGAAGGGAAACATAGAATAGCAAAAAAATATGTGAGTGTGGCAGAAATCAAAATTAAATCATCATTTATCAATACATTTAGTTTTTCTACTATGGAGAATATTCAGAAGTTGTTTGGCTTTATAATTCTTCTCTTACCCATCTGACCCATTATCCAGGGATGACTAGGCTTTATGCATTTTAGTAGACACTAGCAGCCTGGGCATTAAATCAATATGGAAATTAAACCGGCAATCCAGAATGCATTGATTTATGAGTTGCGTTTCTCCTTTAGATTTCATAATATTTTGAACATTCATAAATTAATCATAAAATCTATTTAAATTAAAAGTTAGGAGGTAGGAGCTTTCAGGTAGATGCTTAATGGTTTATTAGTTTTATGAAGTATATTGGGACACACTAAACTTTATACTGGTGTTATTATTACTCAATATTTCCCAAATACTAACATGGGACTATAAATTTCTAATCATTCAGTTTCTAAATTATATAGTTCACACAATTTTACAGTTAAACCACACCATTGTATCTCACTCAATATGTTGTATATCAAAAAAAGGTCAAATTATATTTTAGATATTCAGTTAAAATTTGAAAACATCTTCAGTGAAGGAAAATGTAGTCATTTGCAGTTGTTAAAATTTAAAAATCATGCATTTAACCCCTCATGGTCTTGAATAACAAAGGGGTCAAGACCATGATGGTAAGACCCACAGAAACAGCTAATCTGAGCTAGTGGGATCTCACTGACTCCCAACTGATTGGAGGGTATCCTACACAGGCCCAAACTAGGCCCTCTAACTGTGGGTGACAGTTGTGTGGCTTGGGAAGTCTGTGTGTGAAGCTGCTGGCAGTGGGACCAGGATTTATTGCTAGCGCATGAACTGACTTTTAGAGTTCAAGGAGAGATACCTTGCTCAGCCTAGATATGGCTGGTGGGGTGGAGGAGCTTGGTCCTGCCTCAAAGTGATGTGCCAGGCTTTGTAGACTCCCAAGGGATGGAGCAGGAGGAAGGGAGGGAAGGGAGGGAATGAGAACTGGGATTGGTTTGTAAAATGAAAAAACATTGTTTTAAAAGAAATAAAATAAAACATAAAAACAAAAGTGGAACGTGGACCCTGAAAAAAAATGCCTTCAGTGGGCATTAATTAAAGAGTGCATCAAGACAAGGTTGTGCAACTGAAACATATCTGTGCTGTTCACGTACATTGCATATGACTTTCTTTATACTGCACTCCATTGTGTTTCTCATGTTTTGATTGTGAGCCTAGCCTTTAACTGCAGAGTCACCTCTCCAGCCCCCTTTCTACTCTATAATGCATGCAAAGCATTAGAAATAAAGTATAGACAAGAAAACACAGACTTGGATATTTTTCCTGTATTTCTAGAAAGATGTACAGATATTCATGTTTAAAGCTAAACATGAATGCATTATAGTGCATACTGCGTGGCGGTCACCATTCAAATTATTCTCTTGTGTTAGCCTCACCATCCTCCCAACAGCTCAATAATAAATCTATCATCTCCATTTTACACACCTGTGGTCTATGGGACAGAGATGTTAAATAAGATGTCAATATTTAGCCATTAGATGTGGTAACGTCAAGACTTTGACACAGGATGTTTAGCATCCAGGCTCAGACCCTGTACCTTTTGTGGGATTATGAATCACGCAAAGATGAACTTGCTGTTATGAAGAAATACATGGGGTGCAGCTGTGAGGAAGAGCTTTAGGAGCTCAGGAGTTGAGGGAGAGCCAGAGTTGGTGGACTAATCCTCAACTTGATTTTCTAGCTGACAGAGTAGAACTTAATTCTCTGGGGCCAGTGAACAAGGGCAAACACACACACACACACACACACACACACACACAGATCTTTTGGGTATCAAGTCTCTCGTTTATTTCATTTTTTTACCACTATCCAGATATATCCCTTCAGTACACTCTTAATTTTTTCCTTACAGCTTATATACCCCAGCAAAATCTTTCAAGCAATATGAAAAATACAATGTGATACATTCTAATCAATACTTTAAAAGGCAATCTTTTTTTATAAAAATCTAAAAAAATCACAGATCTAAACTTTTATATATGAAAAATAGTCAGTTCAAAAAAAAGAAAAAGAAAAACAGTCAGTTCTGCCTTAAATCGTCAGGGTGCATACCAATTCGTCAACAGGTTTTTTTGTTTGTTTGTTTGTTTGTTTTGTATCAGAAAACTGAGGGCAGCAATGGGAACAAGGAATCATCATCTTTGATCACAAACCCATCTCAGCCAGCAATAGCCAGGCTGTCATTGTTTCTGTTCCCTAATTTCAAACTGTCCCTCAAACAATTATTAACAGTGTTCCTTTCTAAACTTTAAATTGCTCCCCAAGAGTTTATACCTCAAAATTGTTAACAAGAACATCCTAAACAAACCTAAGTCATTGTTTAAAACTTTGTTTTGAAGCTATGATGCACACTGAAACACATGAACACATTTCTAAATATCCAAAAGAACTTGATCTAATACCTGGAACATGATTCTTTTCCTTTATCATTGACCTAAGCCATAGTCTGTACGGCACCTCAAGGAAAACTCATATGCCCTAGCTCTGTGACACTTCCTGGCTCTTATCTTCTGTCCTCTCCAGCCCCTGCTTCATGAGGGACAGAAGCAACACTTTAAACAGTCCAGTTCATGAGAAAATCAGCTTCATAAAAATCCACTGGTAAAATGCCCAGTAAAACAGAGCTTTTCCATGAGGTAATCAGACTACATTAAAGGCAGTGGGGATTCCCCCACACCCATTCACACCATGCAAGGTACCAGAAAAAAAATGGCAACAGCAAACATGTAAAGGCAGAGCAGTAGCAAGAGAGAGTCTAGAACCAAAGCCCTCCAAACCTTGCCTAAGAATCACCCATTAGTGCCTTGAATTCTTGTGGGCTGATCCCCTGAAGTCAAATGTCACTCGCTGCTCCTCTGACACAGCTACCTGTAAGAGCAAGTAAATATTTCTCCAAGAAATTTTTATTGGAATGAGATCTAAATGCTGAGTGGAAATGAACTAAGTGCCGATGTGAGGAGGAAAGGATTGCTGATCTGGCAGGATATGCATGAATGAACATATAAAGCAAAAATAACAAATGGAATTAGAGAAGTCCAGAATGACTGAGATGCTGGAGGCTCCTTGTGTAAAGTTGGAGAAAACACAGGAGCATCCTTCCTGAATGGATGCTAATATTTTCATTGTCTGGATACTTAGCCTATCCTTACAAGACCACATGTCAACTTTGGCTGAAATTAAAATTACTTAGGGAAGATTTCACAGTGTGTAATCTTAGGACATCCATATCAGAACGTCTGGAGAATGGAACTACAGGGGTAGCTCCAATGAACACCGATGTGTAGTCAAGATTGAGAAAGGTTTGTTAGGTGAACATTAGATGACCAGATGTAGTGGGTGGTTTTGTGTGTTAATTTGACACAAGCTAGAGTCATCAGAGGAGGAGCCTCAGCTGAGTAATGCTTGCTTGAGAACCGAATTTTCTCATTTTCTCATTTAGTTATCAATGGGGAAGGGTCCAACCCATGGTGGGTCGTGCCATCCCTGGATTGCTGGTCCTGGTTTCTTTAAGAAGGTGGGCTGAACAAGCCATGGGAAACAAGCCAGTAAGCGCTCCCCTCATAGCCTCTGCATCAGCTCCTGACTCCAGGATTCCTCCCTGTTTGAGCTCCTGTCCTGACTTCCTTCTTTGAACAGCAATGCTGAAGTGTAAATCAAATCAACCCTCTTCTCTTCAACTTGCATTTTGGTCATGGTGTGTCATTGCAGCAATAGAAACTCCACCTAAGACATGATATGGTGGCCACACCTAAATCAGTAGAAGATATCCTGAACCAAGAATGTGAGCAAGGTTTTATGGTGAGTGTGATTTGGATGGTTACTGTGGGTTATTGAATGGGAAGAAGTGAAATGGCTGATAGGAACCCACAGGAGCTGCGTGAGGTCTCAGAGAGAAGTAACCTTAAATCAAGACACAATCTGGCTTAATGGGACTTAATCAGCTAAGTACTTTGAAGACAAGTTTCCTTCAGCCAGCTGCAGATGTGGAGGTCAGAAGTATAAAGAACTACAGGGACTCAATGAACTATTGCTGGCTCGAAGCGGGGAAGGCTCTCGACAAATTGGTATGAGAAAAAACTACGGCTAACAGTCAGGAAAAAAATCTGGAGTCTGAGGTGTTTTTTCAAAACTGATTAATTTTTATTTTATGTGTGTGAGTGTTTTTCCACATGTATGCATATGTGTCTCATGTGTATCTGGGGCCTGAGAATCCCGGGAAAGGGATCTGGATTTACAGGCTCTGGAGACTGTCTATGTAGAGTCAGGGAACCAAACCTAAGTCATCTGCAAGAGTATCAATGTTCTTAACCTCTGAGGTTATTTCTCCAGCTCTGGAAACCTGAATCTTACATGGAAAAAAAGAAACATCTTGCTAACAAGAATTCATATAATAATAATAATAAAAATCTTAAATCCAAGAGTCTAGTAACCATACAAACATTTTAATTTTAGCCCAGTGAGACCATTAGCGGGAAATGTGTTATACCACTCATATGCATGCAACCTGCAAAATTAATAAGAGCTAGTAGATTGTGATATCTGAAGGTCCTGAGTTTGCTCTGTTCTCTGGTGATACAATGCTCTTCCACATATCTACAGTCCTCTTGCTGAGTGATGCTCTAAGTTCCCCTGAGATGCAAGGCAGTCTTCCATTTCATGTTACAAATAAAAAAAGTGAACAGTGATCTAAATACAAATGTGGTCCACCAACCCCTGAGCCAAGCCCAGTGAGTTTTGAAAAACCGAACTACTGATTCCTAATTAATAAGAGAAGAGGAAAATGGATATTTGTAAATGTTCAAGTTATCATTCTGAATTTAAAAAAAAATTCTACCCTGGAGGAGATGGAGTGTCTCTTATGTCAAAAACCATGGTTAGAATCCGAAGGGAAGCCCCCAACAGACCAACACTATAAAATATCAAGGAACTAGCTAGAAACCACAGTGGTGGGCATTTGAGGACTAGAACTATAAGTTCTGAACATAATCTTGAAAAATATCATCACCTTATAACAATTTAAGTAAAAAACGTGTCATATACCATTTTTTTTTCATTTCATAGTAATCATTTTTTAAGGAAAGAAGTCATGATTTCAGATTCAAAACCAATGTCACCCACCATTTCTCCCAGTTAGGAGAGCACTTTGAGGCCTCCATCCCCCTGTTCCAACAGCTATGTTAAGCATGACCTGCTCAGAAGACAGACAGATTGACTGTGTGCTTCCTTTCTCAGCACTGAAGAAGCCTGCATTCATACGCGTTGGTTCCTAGTATCCATTAGTGCTGGTTTCAATTTCAGACTCTGCGAACAGCCCTGCATTTTGCGTACATCCACTCTATCCTCCGTGTCTTTGCTGGTCAGCTTTTCCTCTGTCTTTCCTGGCGTGTGTCATCTCTATTAGACTTTGTAAACCACAGCAGTTGAAATCTTTAACCAGCCATTACTAATAAGCATATGTTAATTGTTGCAAAGATCATAAGCAGGTCAATTAGGAGGCAAAGACTGGAACTGAAGGCAACCGAAGCTGGAGGGAAAATCCAGGGCAGGTGTTAGTCAGCATGGTCTGCCCTGGCGGGAGCTCCCTGCATCTTGGGTAGCAGCTCATTTAATGTTTTGATTTGCTGAATTTGCATTTCAAATTTTCATTCCTAATAGACAATATAGTCAGTCTTTGTTAATGAGGACTCTGATTACATGTGCCATTATAATTGGGAATTAGCAGACCAGCCTTGTTTTGGAGATTAAACCCAAAGCAAATTGGATTAAATACAGTGTGACCGAAACCTCAGGCCTCCTTCTTTTCCCCCCTTTTTAAAAAAATCTCGAGTCAAAGGTGAAACAAAATCCATTGGTTCCAGGCATATGGCTCATAACTTTATTATCGCTTTAGAGCTTCAAGTACTCTTTAAAAGACAGTCATTTTTTAATCATTCAGTTGTAGCATTTACAGCGTGTTAATTAAATCCCTTTCCCCTTCAAAAAATTTAACAGTTTGGGAACAGATCAGTAAATACTCAGAATTAATTATGCAATACATGGGTTTACAAAGGTAAATTTTTTTTATAAGGATATTGCGTCTACAAGAGGATTGGGGTCATAGCACTTTAAACTGTGATATGTGTGAGCTGGACCAAGCTGTCTCCAAGACCTTAGCATTTTCAATCATGTTCTATAATCTTATGCCTGGGAACTCTAGGGCCATATTATCCACAAAAATTAAATAAAAATGTTTACATTGATAGTGATTTTATTTTTATTTTTCAGCACTGCGGCGAGCCCTGACCAGCAGGGAATAACACCACGACTCGAGGATCCTTCTTCAATCACAGTTTATTGAAGCGCTGCTTGGTTGAGGGAGAGCTGAAGGTGAGGGGCCCCGACCACGGCAGGAGGTGTGCTTATATGCAGGGTGTAGGCGTGTCTAGCTGGCCTACTACACAAGGCTATACAGGATTGGACGGCTGGTGTTGCTAGGCAGATTAGCAGGCAAAAGAATGCAAAACAGCACAGAAGCGCTGATGTGAAAAACAACTTAGGGCATCGCCCTGAGTGGGAGCCGGCGCCATCTTGTAATGGCGGACGGTCGTCACAGTTCCCCCTTTTTGTTTTTATAAAAAAGAAACAAAAAAGGACTTACTCCCGTTCTGGTCTCCGCCTCATGATGCGTGGACCGATCAAAGGAGGCCTTAGCCAGCCAACATTCCTTCTCCAGTGCAATGGGTGCAAACCCCTGAAGGTGCAAAGGCAGTGTAAGACTGACAGAGCAATAGCATGGTCCCTCTGGGTGCAATGGCGTTAACGCCCCCAGGTGCAAGGGCACCACACTATGCATCCTTAAGTACCGCTATCCAAGCTTGAGGGGAACTGCCTGCATCCAGCGCTGCTAGTGCCTTAGCAATTGCCATCTTTTCCACCTGTCGCCTTCGAGAGATCCGGCACAGCAAAAACAACGCCAGAACAACGCCTGCAGCAAGCAGAACACCAAACATGCCAACTCCCACCCACTCTTTGAAGTAGGAAATAGTCTGTAGCAACCAATCAGTGTATCCTTCCAGGGTAATCATCTCGGCTCGAGTTTGATTAAGGTCAAGGATGCTTAGGGTAAGATCTCTCTGCAAACTTTCAAGCTGTCTAGACCAATTTCCTGCAAGCAATTGTCCTAATGCTTTTGACTCATTAGCTTTAGCTAAATATGGTGTAACACATACTGCGGGAGTCTTATCCACGCAACTCATACTGATAACATTAAACAAAGTATACAGATTATTTTCTAGCAAATCTACTCGCTTATTCAAAAGCAAAATGCCAGAGGCCAGATGTTTGTTAATTGTTACCTGTACCGTTAAAGCAAAGGACGTTCGTTGAACCACCTCGTTAATAGTTAGAACAGTTTGAACTTGATTGGCCATAGCAATATCAGCTGTAACAGCAGCTGCTGCAGAAGCTACAATTGCAGTCACTATTGCTGCAGTAATACCTTAATCACGCTTCTCTCTTAACAAGGTTACGATAGGAAACTTATTAGGATCAGCAACTACTGGCACAGGCACAAAAATAGGAATTCTCATTATTAAGGCCTTTTGGGATCCTCCATCCCAACATTGGAATGCTGTATGTCATTAGAACATTCATCATTCTCGCCGTGAGTCTTTGGCGCGTCTTTTATCTTTCTTGTGAGTCTTTCTGACACCCAGATGGGATCCGGACGTTCCTGCGGGAAAACACAAATAGCTCCCCTGGATCTCATTATAACTGGATCCGGTCCATACCATTAGTTATCAAGCACATCATGCCACATCACTTGTTGCTGTTCAATAGAGGCCACAAAAGAATGACGGTCAGTGGCCGTCCTATTGTCTGCATCTCTAATTAAAAAATTTAAAGTAAATAAGGCATACATCCATTTGCCAGAGGGCAAGAGGTTTAAGACCTCTGGGATTAACCCCCACATGGGGGGGGTGCAGAAACTGAACACATCCAGTGCATTGCGCAACAATTGCACGCGCTTGTTCACGTGAAATTGAAAATTTTAAGCGCAGGGTGTTAGCAGGAACATGATAAAGACGATGAAACTCTGATGCCTGAGAAACAGAATCATTTAAACATAGAAATGTAAGGCGTGTCGCCTTATCAACTAAGTCATTCATTGCCGCCATAGGTCCAGGCAACAAGGAATGTGCTCTTATGTGGCCAATATAGAAGGAATAATTACGTTGCAAAATAACATTTCTAATCTGATTTAATATAGGAGCTGCCAAGCTATGCATTTGAACAATCGCAGCTGTTTCCAAATAAGCAACGGCATTAACTACATAATGCGAATCAGAAAAAATATTTATAGCACAGTTCGGAAAATCCTTGAAAACTTGTAGAACCATTAAACATTCCACCACTTGAGGTGTATCAGGTGCAAATTGGAATACTTGTGAATATTCATTAGTCAATTTTAATTGCATCTGTTGTTGAATATCTCTGTCCTATAGATTAATAGGAATCTGAACTACAAATGGTTGAAAGGTACCCTTCTGTTCTGGAGTCTGCCAATGTAGTGTTTTTGCACTAATTTCAGGCATCTCTTGGTAACCCAGGCCCTGTAAAGATTGAGATGCCTCCTGGAGAGGCCAATACTTTGGCCATTCCTCCCGGCGCATAACACTCCTATCCGCACCTGTGTCAACAAGGCCTGAGAACTCTTTTCCTTCAATCTTCAAGGTCAGCATTGGCCTATTGCCCAGGTCCAAGGACAAACAGGCCAAGTCAACACCCGTTGAGCCAAAGCCTTGAAGTCCTCGTTGTTTAGACTTAGCTGAAAAGTTCCCATGCATGGAAGGGACTATCAACAATTGTGCAATGCGATCTCCAGGGGCAATCGATATGATTCCAAAAGGAGAGTGACACATGACCTTGATTGCCCTTTGATAGTCTGGATCTATCACTCCCGGCAAGATTATCAAACCTCTCATAGTATTAGAAGATCTCCCTAAAACTATTCCTACGGTGTTATTTTGAAGGGGTCCTGTGTCCCGTAGAAAGACATGCTTTAGCTATTTCCATCCAATCTGATGGAGTCATGGCCTGAGCAGTTAATCTCTTCAGCAACGTTAATTTATAATTTGCTGAATGGCCATATGTTTGGGCTGCTTGCACCAAATCTTTAAGCTGTTTATAGGAGATTGGTTCATGCCATCTATTATTTGTCTGAGGGTCTTCGAATACAGGGAAAGCAGAGGCCAGTCTTGACCAAGTAGATCCCCGAATGAAATGACATCCGGATCTCGATTCCTCATATGATGGCGGTTTCCGCCATCATATTAGATATCATATTAGATATCACATTAGATATATATGATATTATATCAATATGATACACATTATGATATATATGATATTACATTAATATAATAATATATATTAATATAATAATATGATACATATTATGATATATATGACATTATATTAATATGATACATATTATGATATATCTATCATATTAGATATCATATTAGAGCAAACTCATCTAATAGTGGGTAGAGCGGTGCACTCGGTTCTACCCTGGGTGTGTCGACATCTCTTTTCTCTTTGGACTTGTCCTTTTGTGTTTGTTTTCCTCCTTTTTTCTTTTTCCTTTGTTCCCCTTTTTCCTCATCATCCTTGCTGTCCGTCCCTGAGAGACTGTCCTGATATGCCGTTAATGCCCTTCGGCCTGCCTTGAGTGCTTCCACATTCTGATCATCCTTCAAACAAGACCGCATCAGCTTCCAAAATGGAAAAGTTCCTGCTTTGAGTGTACCTTCTTCTCTAGCTCTCACGAGGTCTTTCCCTAGCTTGTCCCAACTGGGGACGTTTAAGTCTCCTGAGACCAGAAACCACGGAGCCGTGCGATCAGTGTCCTGTAGGACTTTCTTAAGAGTACCCTCACTGATCTTTAAGTCTCTCTGGCGTAAAATGGCTTGAGCTGAGTGTACAAAAGCCTCACAATGTGAGCTGTGCTTGTTACCCATGACACTTAATTATCTACACAAGATTTATTCACAAGCACGCGCTGCCGTTTTATCTACAGCGGACTTATCTTCGCTTTAAGCACAGCAACAAAGGCACTCCCGCCCAGGCATATGGCAACGAAGCCAAAAACAACACATCATAACAAAATCACCATCAGAAGAAACAGCACAGCAAAGATAATAGGGTTGATTCCTGCAATCAACATACCTGGGGACTTACCGATATCGTCCGCTTCCCGTGTGAAGTTCTGAATCCTCTTTGACCCCTCACCGTGATGCCGCCACAGAGGGTCCCGGGTTTCGGCACCAGCTGCGGCGAGCCCTGACCAGCAGGGAATAACACCACGACTCGAGGATCCTTCTTCAATCACAGTTTATTGAAGCGCTGCTTGGTTGAGGGAGAGCTGAAGGTGAGGGGCCCCGACCACGGCAGGAGGTGTGCTTATATGCAGGGTGTAGGCGTGTCTAGCTGGCCTACTACACAAGGCTATACAGGATTGGACGGCTGGTGTTGCTAGGCAGATTAGCAGGCAAAAGAATGCAAAACAGCACAGAAGCGCTGATGTGAAAAACAACTTAGGGCATCGCCCTGAGTGGGAGCCGGCGCCATCTTGTAATGGCGGACGGTCGTCACACAGCACAATGGTATGGTTTGGACTATGGCTACCATAGCCCTGACAGGGCGTGTAGCTCAGGGTTGTGTGGTTTTTCTTTATTCTCTGGGGTCATTTGATATTGTAATCCAGTTACACTCCAACATTTTCATTATCAAGCTTAAGACCAGCTCTCCAGAAACTTCCACTAATCCCACACTATTGGAAAATCATGCTTATTAATCCCCATGAGACTCAGTGAGATGTTTGTTTGGCTATAGGCAGCCTTAATTACACAGGAAATGGTCTTCACAAGGTGAAGAGAAATTCAGATAACTTCTGGATGAACATTGTCCTTTGAAGACAAACAAACGTAGTTACAGCAGGATGCTAACAGTCATGTACACTTACTGCTTCAGTCATAAAAGGTTTGCGTGTGGAGAAAAGTAAAAAGGAGAACTTTTACAGGGATGTGGGGTTTTCATTCAATTGCACTGTGTTTGCCGAAGAAGACAATTATCTTAGGAAGTAGCTATCCAAATAAAGGTGAGCATACTCTTAGCATGGCCTTACTACCCAGAGTTATCTTCAACGGCCACTTAAAGTTCTATAAAGAAAGTAACAGAAGGACTGGAGAGATGGGCCAGGAACTAAGGCTGCTTGTTGCTCTTCTACGGGGACAAAGCTCAGGTCCCCGAATCCATTTCAGGATCTCACAACTGCCTGTAGCTCCAGTTTCAGGGGATCTGATTCCCATTTTAGGCTTCTGAGGGGACATGTGACACACACTCACAGATGAGAAATATAAGTTAATAAGATAAGCCCTAACAAAAAAAGAGAAAGCGACAGAACTTGCTACGGATGTGGCTCCTGTCATTGGAGCATTAAGCACCGTTACCTCAGGATGGCGTGTTAATTCTTTAGTCACTCCACGTCATATGTATCACCTACACTGGCACCTGAGGCTGTCAGATGAATAAAAAGGAGCTGATGAGGTGTGGGTTTCCCTCAAGAACAGTTGAGTTCCGTTGCTTCTGCACGGTGAAGAGGGGGAAAAGACTGCTTTCAGTCAAACTAACACAGAATCATAGTGTAAATATCATGGGTTTCATCTTCAACAAAGGTAGAATAATATAATAAACACAAAATTTTCTAAAGTAAAATTTAAGTTTTACTCAGTGTTTCATAAGAGTTACAGCAATCCTCAACACCCACACTTGATACATAAATGAACTGAGAATCTTTTAAATAGGGTTTCAAAAATTGCCACTCTCCACGTTCACTGTTAGGAAAATAAGTTTCCATTGCTAAATAATCAAGTATGAAGGATATTTTGATTACATGTTCATTTAAGTTTATTAGTTTTATATACTTACTTATATCTTTGGTCAGATTACGTGGAGCACTTTAGCAAGAATAGTAGCTCTTTAGCGTCTACAAGGATGGATGTTCAGAGGTTCAGAGGGGGATTAAAAGGGTAGTCTGCTTCTCACTTCTCCCCGGAAAACTCTGAGAGTTGTGTGGGAAATTTTAAATCTTGGCAATTCTGATCAATCTGGTAAACTTTGACATGCTTCCAGATTATTAGTTATCCTTCAATCTTTGATATATTAAGATACTTTAGTATCAGAAATTACCTCCTTGCTTTTGTAAAGAAGATATGCTCATGCCCTCAAATCAGTTAAATTAGTCTTAGCTGAACACAGACTGTTAACAAAGAATTCCACCTCCTTGATTATCAGTCTGATAATCTTCATCTCCCTTCTCTGTCTTTCCAGTGTCCAGCTTCCTTTACGATAAATGCTGCTCATTTCTGCTAGTACGATAACCTCATTGTTGAAGCATATTATTGGTGGTATATTTTACAGAACAAAACATAATAAAGCTGTGCCTCAAAGAGTTCATCCAGATGATTTTAAAGTTCGCGCGGTTCATTTGAAAGATCTGCAGCACTGGGTTTTCATGAGTTCCTGGATGTTGTCTGGGAGTTGTGAGGGAGCTCTGGGGTCTTTGGAGTGACCGCCATTGACAATACTGGATGCTAAGACCCACTGGGCTTCCCTGATGTTGTCACCTTTTGTTTCTGGGAGGAATAAATGTTGCCCGTGTGATTTCACAAAGAAATCACAGTTGTAAAGTTTTGCCTGATTCTTCTGCTCTTGGCTCTTTCTTCTTTGTTAATTTTAATACATGTTCCTATGTGTAGAAGAACTTTGGGAGTCCTGGGAGACCTTTCATTGAGTCACTGAAACCAAGAGCAGTGATGAAGACCACAATATTACAAAAAGAACGAGTAGCCTCCTTGTGTCAAAAACCACTCCATGGAAGTATTGTTATCATTTTATAGCAATATTCCATTCTTGAAGGCCATGTTCTTCCCATGGCGATAGCTAAAGTATATTCTGTCTTTTCAGCATATGGAAGTTTGTATTCTTACCATACTGCTTTGCATATATGAGAGGCATTTTTACCCACATTGCTTCTTGTGCCTTACTGTTACTTTTATTTCTTTGAGTGCAAAAGGACTGGTTGTATACATTTATAAGAACTTCATACTTCTTCTGAAACTCACTTTTTCTGTACATGGCATTCTTATTGATTTGTACTTTAGTTTGGGTGACATGAGACATTTGGTAGATATATTTGAATTACAAAATATTTTAAAACAAATGTAGATGTACGGCCTCAAGTATTTAGCAAAGCTGGAAATCAATACTGCAAGAGTTCTGAAAATAGATTTCTTACTCAGGTTCTATTAGAGAACAGAAAATTCATACAGTGATTAAAATTCAGGCTGGCCATTTTGCTATTTATCTTAGAAAGCAAATTTTTTCTTCTTATTCTAAAATATTGACAAATAAATTTCAACCACAGTTGGTCAAAGGAACTTTCTGGATAATTGTGTTAAACAATAAATTTAATTACTTTCCTGTTGCTATAATAAAAGTCCAACACATTTATAGAAAGAATGAGATTAATTTGGTTTATGGTTCCAGAGGAAGAGTTCACAGTGATGGGCAGCATGGCATCTGGAACCCAAAGCAAGGAGTTGAGGAATCATGTCGTCAACCACAAACAAGAAGCAGAGACAGTGAGCTGAAAGTGCGGTGAAGTTGTAAATGCTCGAAGTCTGTCCCCAGTGATTTCCTTCCCCCAGCAAGGCTCCACTTTCTCAGCGTTCTTCAACCTCACCAAACGCAGACACCACCCTGGACCTATGTTCAAATACTTAAGCCTGAAACATTTCTCATTCGAGCTACTCCAAGTGTCACAACAGGAAATATATGTATATGCATATGTATATACATACACATAGGCTTCCTTCTTGTGTATATTATTTTCTTATTTTATAAATAAAACACTGACACATAAAATGAATGTTTGTACTAATCTTGTAAATGAGAGGCTTCCATGTAATACTTTGTTTCTCAGAATAGTTTAACTTTTGTTGTATCATCAAACACTTAGCTTTGGTTAAAGATTTTCCTGGATATTGGTGACCATATTTCTAAGTCATTCTAGCATTATTTCTTTCATTATTTTGTTTGATTTATTTACAATATTATGTCCCCAAACAGATTACCAGAAACAGAACTTCTGGATCAAAGGTGTAACCTTTGAACTGTAATCAAACTTGCTCTTCAGAAAGCTGGTACCAGTTCATATTGTCATCATTGCTGATTTGCTGAGATTTCAATGTTTTTAAATTGAGTCATGGTATATTTATGTCTTCTGAATAATAACTCTTTGTAGCTTCTGTTTTTCTTCTTCTAACACTTTCTTCTACTACATTCAACAGTGTTTCTAAAGTGAAGTGTCCTGTGCTAGGTTTGCTTTGAGACAAGGTTTCAAAGTTGCCCAGGCAAGCTTGGGATAGGCTGAATCCCAGACTAGCTTTGAACTTGTCATTTTCTCACCTTAGCCTTTCCAATAGCTGAGATCAAAGGCTTGCATTACCAAGGTTGTCTAGGTTTTCTATTAATGACATTTTTTTCATTTACATATCAACCAGTTTTGCCTCCCTCCTCTCCTCCAGTCTCCCCCCTTTCCCATTTACCCACCCTCCCCATCTTCCTCCTCCATCTCCATTCAGAAACTAGGGGCCTTCTGTGGTCTTGCACAAACCATAGTCCATCAAGTTGAGGTAGGACCATCTCCTCCCCTTTACGAGGCGGGGCCAGGTGATCCAGTATGGGGAACAGGTTACCAAAAGCCAACTAAGCCCCAGGGAGATACCCTACTCCCGCTCTTAGAAGCCTTACTCAGACCAACATAAACCATTGTCACACACATGCAGAGGGACTAGGTTGGTAACATGCCGGCTCCCTATCTGTTGGTCCAGTGTCCATGAGATCTCACGAGCTCAGTGAATTTCCCCATCATGAGCCCCTAGCTGGTACAATCCCTTTCTTCAGCAGACTCTGGAGCTCAGTGCAGTGATTATCTGTGGATCTTTGCCTTCTGTTTCCATCAGTTCCTGGATAGAGAATCTCTGATGGCAATTAGGGAAGTCACCAATGTGCTTACAGTAGATGGCCAGTCCAGGCACTCTCTCCACTATTGCTAGGAGTCTTAGTTGGGGTCGTCCTTGTGCGGGAGTTTTCCTGGTACCAGTTTTCTCCCTAACTCCGAATGCCCCCACAAAGATGTCTTTTTTGCTACTCTCCCCCTCCATTCTGCCTCCAACCCACCTCCCTCACCTGGCCTGCCCAACCCACTCCCTCGGAGTGATAGATCACTTTGATTATGAGTTCCTTCACTAGGCTTTTCTAAACTTGAATATTATGAAGATTTTTTAAGCAAAAGACCTAATTATCTCCAAACTCAATATGTGATGTCCGTAAAATGAACAGCATCCAGATCTGACATTGCAAAACATTGCTTCTATATGTGGCAACACTACCTAGAAATCTAAAGCACCCATGTTTGGACTGGAGCTCAGAGCTTCAAAGAAAGCTAGTATAAGTAACTCAAGATGATCTTGTTGGCTTTCACCATATTGCAAGGTAGTGCAAAGTTCAGAGTACTCATGAAGTCATAGTAGCTGCTACTTTTAGGTTGACTAGAGTTACTATGTAAAGTAGGCATTGAACAGTATAGACAGTGGTGGCCTTGACTCTCTCTCCTTTTCTCTAGAGCACTGATATAAATACGTCCATTTAAACCACATTAACAGGCTTATCTTAATCCGGCTTGTATTTCTTAGCTGAGAATGCTGAGAGCTTCCTCTATATAAAGGATGCTGTAACTTCATCCACCACTTTCGTTTGTGGGCTGAAATTATGACAGACAATACCTTGTTGGCTAGTTGTTATTTCCTGTTCCTCTAGATGCCACTTACAATGACATGTTGGCAGTTTTTCAGTGATCAGCCCTAAGCCAGCCAGAGCACAAATGGAGCCAGACTTCAATTGACCTCTGTGATAAGAGAGACCACTAGAGACACTTTTCTCAGCCAAACAGCAAATGTAGAACACAATTCATAGATGGGACTAAGCTTCGAAATATTGCTTGATATCTTCCGCCTTGTATCCCAGTGAACAAAATGGAGCCCAGCTGGCAGAATACAGGGCTGTGCTACGTGAGTCAGGTCAGCTATAATGTGTTCAGTGAAAGAGCACCAGCTTAATAATTGATATCGATCCAGAAGGCACTCGGTTCTGTTCAACTTTCTTGTCTGTATCTCAGACACAGATAGAGGATTACTCAATACATTTACAGATGGCCAGACAGCACCTAGGCTTGGTGATAGCTTGAGAATTTTACAGATTTTAACGGGCTGCTGTGATGTTACAAAATCTAGTTGATAAAATGCAGTGGGGTAAGATTCCATCCTGGAGATCCCTAGCACACACACTTGGCTATGGGATGTCAGAAACAGTATGGTGACCAACCATTGAAGAAGGGCTTGGCAGTGATGCTTAAATTCATCTCTGTAACATGATAGCACACAGCTGCCTGGGAAATAAATGAAATTTGGTTTCTATTAATAGAAATCAAGTATTAGAAACAAAAGTGAAGTTATAATGAAATAAGTGTAAAGACTCTAAAGATAGTACTTTTGGTAAGCTTTTCATACAAAAGGTATCCGTTAAGAGGAAGTTTGCCTAGATGGAGCTTGCTGGGAAGATAGCAATAAAAGATGTCGGCCAGTTGTCTTATTCTCTTTGTCATAGCTTTGCTATTAAATTAAAATACAGTTATTTTAACTTCTAACGGCTATTTTAGATTCACTCTTCTTTGTAGCTAAATTTTGTTATATTTTATAATGCAAGTGAAATTTTATTGTGCTGGTCTCTTTGTTTTGAGCGTAACAAAACATCTGATCCTAAATAAGTTTATACAGAAATGAGATTTCTTTATTTCCAGTTGTTGGTAGTCAAGGGCATAGTTGGACCTGGCCTTTGCATAGAGTGAGAAGACAGGACAAGATGAACTAGGAAACTGAGTGAGGGGAGTGCTTGGCCCTCTTTTCATCACAGATCTCTCAAGAATTACCCAGATATCCTATCATAATCATACTAATTCCTTCCAAAGAAACACTCCTGTGACCCAGGGGTCAACCACTGCAGTCCATTTCTTTAAAGTTCCACCCACAACTTTTTAAGGTCACCACACTGAGCACCGTGTAACATATGGACACTTGTGTATCAAACCGCATCTAGACTGTAATTGTGAGCATCATTCTTAGCCTCAAACTCTACCATCAGAATTGACAGCTGCCCTTCTCTCTTTCTGCTTCATTGTTGCCTCTGTCTCTCTTCCCCTCCTCCACGTAGTTCCTGTTGACAACTAATCAATTCTATTAGCTTCTATTTTGTCTATACAATCCATTTTGCACTTTCTATGTTTTACTCCTTGATAAGCGCTGGAAATCATTTTATTTTTGGTAATCTGACTCTTCATTTGCCATATACCATATTTTTGGGGTGACTTTTGCCACTATTCTAGCCACACCAGGCTCATACATTTCAGGGTAGGGGCGTGAGGATTAGAAGTGTTAGGTGAACAGAGATAAGAAAGAGACACAGAGACACAGGATCATAACAGGAGGGCAACACAGCAAATATTCAATGCTGAATTTTCGAGTTTTTTTCCATTCATTTATTTATTAAAGATTTCTGTCTCTTCCCCGCCACCGCCTCCCATTTCCCTCCCCCTCCCCCAATCAAGTCTCCCTCCCTCATCAGCCCAAAGAAGAGCGATCAGGGTTCCCTGCCCTGTGGGAAGTCCAAGGACCACCCACCTCCATCCAGGTCTAGTAAGGTGAGCATCCAAACTGAGCTGGCCTGGGTCTGAAAAAGCCTAGGATAAAACTGGATTCATTGAACATAGTGAACAATGAGGACTACTGAATTTTCGAGTTTTGAGTTCGCCCACTTTTATTTTTCATATAATTTTATACCCCAATAAAAAAGGGAGGAAAAAGACTGCTTTAACATGATACAAAGGACAACCAGAACAGTTACCTGTTTTATTACTTGACGCATTAAGCCATTAATTCCTGAGAAAAACTTTTGATGTCTGGGGCAGTGAACACAGCCTAGACCAAGTATCCTGAAGGCAGTCACTCCCTAAGTCAAACCTTCTATTTTAAAAGAAGGAGCATAAGTATACTTCAGTTCTTCCACCTTTGGTCCAGGCAGAGCAGACCTACGTCAACACTCAAAATACTAGTTAACCACACCCTAGGTCATGGTGATGACTGGTGATTCCTAGTTTCTTGGTGGACCTACTGTACAAAAACCTTGGTGTGTCTCGTTTGCTTTGGAGCCAGTCCAAGGACCCTGGCTAAATATTTGACAGTTTATCCCCCAAACAGCCCCAAACAGGACTTACATGACGAAACGTATGTACTGATAACAGGTAAATCTGAAAAATGGAAAAACGACTCTCCTGTAACAGAAGCATAGACTATATTAAATATGATTAAAAGGGAGGAATTGTCAGGGCACACCCAAGTGAGCCTCTTCACCTTGTTTGGAAGTGAGTGAATTTGAGCTTAATTTTGCTCTCAAAGTTGTTGACAGCAGGTTTGGCTACAAAGAAGAGATTCTGACCTAGGGTGTGGTTAATTAGGATTTTGAATGTTGAGGTAGATACACTCCACTTGGTGGATCAAGAGTCAGAGAATTCAAGTCCATTTCTTGTGTCATGCTAATGAAGTCTGCTGCCTCCCCCCACCCCTTCCCCTTTTGGAGTGAAGTATATAAGCATGTGGAAAGAGTATTCACTGAATATCCCTCCTGATGCTGTCCTGTGTTTCTGTCTCGTATTTTTCTTATATCTCTGTTCCTTTCTCCTAATAATTCTAATCCTCACACTCCTACCCAGGAACGTATGAGTTTTGTCAAACCTGGTTTTTGACATTCATTTCTATCTAAATTTTCACAGGATTGGATAGAATTATTATATAAATGAATCATAGTTTATTTAACTGATATTCTACCTACCAGCACTTTTTACTTCATAGCGTGACATCTGGTTATTGGATTTTCAGTTTTTAAAAATTCTAACAAGAGTTATTAAATCTTTGTGACTTACTTAGGTTAAATGTTTTCTTTCCTGTAGAGGGAAACCTTACTGAGCCTTGCTGCAGGGGCAGGTGAGGTGGAAAAGACTTGGTCCTGCCTCAACTCAGTATGCCAGCTTTGTTACTTAGGACTTCCCACGGGAGACCTTCCCTTCTCTGAGGAACAGATAGGGGGGTAGGGGAAAGTAGGAGAAGTGGGATAAGGGGAGGGAGGAGAAAATATAGTTGGTATATAGAATGAATAAAAAGTTTAAAATATAAAGAAAACAAAACAAAACCAAAAATGTTTTCTTCCTATGTTGTTATTGTCTTCTGACTTGACTTTGTCTCGAGAGAAAAATGCAAGAACCTTACACAGCCAAATTAGTCTTTCCCCTTCTTGTTTCTGGAATTTTAAATTATAATTTAAAAATATTTTCCTGTAACTGTGCAAAAGGAGAATCCAACCATAATTTTCTGGTATTTCTATGCCTGCTTTTACTTTACAAGTATTAATAGATATGGAGCTCATTGTTCTTACTATATTTAGAAGTATGTACTCAGCTTTGTTCAAATGACCTTAGCTATTACCTCTATTATGCACTAAATTTCTCATGAGCTTGGGTCTATTTCTGTTTTTCTCTCACAGGTCAATATAATAGTTTTGTTGTTGTTGTTGTTTTCTTACAGAGGGTTGTAGCATATTTTAAAGTTTGTTTTTGTTCTTGTTTGTTTATGCATTCCTTCATGCTTCCTTCTCCAAGTGAATTTTGACGTCAAGTTACCTATTTCCTTTTTTCCAAAGGTCCAACATCAAATTCTGATCTAAATATGAACAGGACTAGAGACAAGAGAGCTAAAACTTTCCAACAGTCAGGTCTGTCTCGAGACAACATTCTTGGCATTTCTTTCTCATTTTCAGTTTACTTTTTATTCTTTGACAGTTTCTTGGCAGTGTATGATAAAATTTCATCCTCACCCAACTACTTTTCATGGTGGAACCCTTCATCTTCCCAACAAGTCCCCTGCCAATCATATGTTATTGTGTGTGTATGTGACCTGGATTTAAATAGGGTTACCTTCGTGAGCATGGGGGTGAGTGTGACTTTCTGGATTTAAGTAGGGATCATGAGAGGGGGACATTATTTACTGAAGTGTGAGCAGCTTATCAGAGGTTACCCCAGTGAAGAAAGTGACACTTTTCTCCCGGTCACTATTAATCATCACCTTTCTATTTTAAAATGTTGAAGGCCCAAGTTTGTGTAGTTAACCAGAGCTACAGGGTATACATGAGTTCATCTGTCATGTTATGTCCGGAAAATACAATTTAGCAGTGGACTTCCAGAAACTCTCAGTCTTACAGTGTCTGCTCCCACTTCTGCAATCCTCCCTGAGTCTTGAGGGGGAGGCGGTAACATAGTTGCCCCATTTGAAGCTGAGCACTCTATAGTTACTTGTTCTCTGCATGTGAATCAGTTATGAGTTTTACCATTAACTACTGTTCATTGCAAGAAGCTTCTTAGATGAGAAACTTTCAGTCAATCATTTGTAAACATTGTTATTAATTTAATGACTATGATAAAGGTGACAGAATTTGCCAGTCACAGCTCACCATAGGAAGAATCCAGCCTGAATCTTACAGATACTATGAACAAAGGAAATCAAGAATTCTGACTCAGAAACACACATGTTATTCAGCCTTGTTTTTATAATTTTTATTGTTTTTATTGAGCTATACATTTTTCTCTGTTCACCTCCCTTCTTCTTCCCTCCTCTTCAACCCTCTCCCATGATCCCCATTCTCCCAGTTTACTCAGGAGATCTTGTCTTTTTCTACTTCCCATGTAGATTAGATCCATGTATATCTCTTTTAGCATCCTCTTTGTTGTCTAGGTTCTCTGAGGTTGTGAATTGTACAGACTTGCTTTTTGTAATTGATTTTTGGTGCTACTTTTTACTTTTTGACAGTTTCATAATTTATATAATGAATTTTCATCATTTTCACCCCCACTGCATTCCTCTCTCATCTCCTCCCTCCCTCTCCAACGTAAACCTTTCTTCCCTATAACTCTCTCTCCTATATCATGATCTCTCTCTCTCTCTCTCTCCTCTCTCTCTCTCTCTCTCTCTCTCTCTCTCTCTCTCTCTCTCTCTCTCTGTGTGGGGGGGGGGGTTGTTAGACTTTCTTCCCTGTGTACAGGTGGGGAATTATTTATTAGAGTAGGAACAATTTATCAGAGGCTACACCACTGAAGAAAATGACCCTTTCCCCAACAACCCTTAACTACAAATAGTGTCTCAGGGAAGGATGGGGGCCTCATGGGCCAGTCCCTCATCTATGATGAACTGTGGGTCCTTTCATGTGCAAGTCTTGTGCAAATACCTACAGTCGTAATGAGTTCCTGAGTTATTAGATAATGGAGTAAATGAATTTTCATGTGAATAACCCCTCCATCTTTTGTCAAAGACAAACTTTAAGTCTTAGAAAAAAAATAAAGACAAACAAACAACAATAATAACAAAAAGACTCAAAGGACCACATCAACTCTGGGATCAAATACTTTAAAGTCTAGAATTTAAACACTTCTTTTGTGATTTTTAGGCAATTTTCCTAACCTACCCAAACCCTAGTTTTCTACCTTATAACGTGAAGATAAGCACAGAACCCACCCTCTAACACCCCTGAAGCTGTTATTATGAGGCTCAAGTGGCTACACCTGCAGTGCTCTTAGCAGAGTATTCATTCCTCAAGCAGATGCCCTAAGTGGGAGACGTAACTGGGAGTTCATGCTCATTCGGGGACAGGCTAAATGCACAGTTGTCCTCTTCTGGTTATTCTCTGTGCCCATTTCACAAGGTCCTGTTATCTATGAAGGGTTGAGCTTTATTGCCCTCCAAGGAAGTTTGGATTGAACAGCCATGGCTCCAGCAGAATCATGGGATCTTGCAGTTTTCACTGGGGATCCTCATACACAACTGTTGGTAGAAAGATCTTTGAAAAACGGGAGTTTACTGTTTCATGCAGTTAGGTGTTCAGCATGCTTCTCTTAACATCTGGCTTGTGAAATGTGTCCTTTGTATATTTTTAACTAGCTGGTTATTAAGCAGTAAGAAAATATTAAACATTTCAGAATGGGTTTTTTAACTGCTGGTTATGCCAAAATATGCTAGTTAATATCACTAGTTAGTATAATAACCTTAATAATAGTAATAGAAATAATAATAAATAAGAATAATCACTAGTTAGATAATAACCCTATACCTGGGTGTATAGCTAGACCATGAGGTAATATAATAGCATTACAATTAAGGGATATTTTCTTTGGTATAACTCTATATTACTTCATCAAATTATGCTGATTTTTCCTCTGATTATGAAGTTTAAAACACAATATGTACTAATATCAAACCATCCATAATCAGACATGTAGTGTCTCATGAAAGGCACACAGGGACAATGTAAGCACTCATGTGTGTATTTACATGCAGAGAGAGAGAGAGACAGAGAGATGGGGAAAATCGAGGGTTTTTTGTAACATGAGCATCTCAGTATATACCCACAGAGGTAACTGATAGGGATATAATGAATGTTTATAATACAAGATTTATTCATTAATAGAATGAATACAAGATTTATTTAATTACACTGGTAGATACGTAAGAAGTCTATAAACTTGTACATATGCTGTGTATAGTGCTCCAAAAGCATACTACTTATACTACTTAAAAGAGATAACTCTTAATTTTTGGAATTGTATATTATTTTATCATTCCAGAAAGCCGTCTTCCTTTTTGTGTGAACACCACGGCTATTTTAAGCATGTAAGGACTACTCCGTGGTTTTTACCAGCTATTTCTTCTTCCTAGGGGTAGCAGATGTACACAGAGAATCCGTCACTTAATTCCCTCTAATCACCCATTTCTTTCCTCCCTCTTCATTCTGTCCTTGGAAACTTCAGCATTCCCCAGTGTGCCCATAGCTGACCCTGGATACTGGCAGAAAGCAAACCTCCTCTTGAAAGCAGCAGGCTCCATATGGTTGCTGCAAGCATGGAGGGCGACCCTGCCAAGTCTCCTGCAAAGGGATTTTACAGAGCGGAGAAGCCAACGTGTCCCTTTAAATGTGAGTCGTTGAGCCAGAGAGAAGTTGACTTCTGGATGAAAGGCAGTTAAAGTACTTTGCAGGCTCTGATCTGAAACCTATAGGAAGTTTTGTACAATGGCGGCTCAATGCCAGGCATTAAAAATAAATGTAATCATCTGATGATTAGCTATAAAAATCTTCCTTCAAAAAAAAAAAAGATAGAGCTGTCAGCTCCAATCGGCGTGCATATGCATGTTTGAGAAGAGCAAGATGGAGAATAACTGTGTGGCTGAGACCAGCACTGTGTCTGTGAGAGGTGACAGGGGCGATGACATAGCATATGAAGTCAACGGCGGCGTTGTTATTATTTATACATGAGTAAAGATTACAAATGCAAGCCCCAGCTCAGATCTCTCACCCCCTGGATCTGGGAAACCTGTCACTCAGTCTCCCGCGGTGTGTCTTCCTGTCTCAGAGCCATTGGACCACCTGCTGCCAAGACTCTCATCTACCGCACCGCCCGAAGGCCTCGATGATAACAGCATTGATTCCAATGTACATCTAATTACTTCTCATAATCTATTCATTTCACAATAGTGTACCGAAACATCTGTCACATCATAAACTCTTTAGTAGCCTTATCAAACCACCAAAATACACTCGGCTGCCAGTTGGCAGCTTCCTCGGTTTCCCGTTTATTAATGCGATGCAAACATTTCTGGTCCTTTTTGCAGCTTTAGATGAATTTCCCCAACGGCCAGGGAGGCAGAACTGGGCGAACTGCGGTTGAAATGTCAGTGCATTGCCTATTGAGGGACAGATCCGGATGCCATGCAGACATCAGCTAAAATAGCAACGTCTCCTTGGAGGAATCTACCTCCAAATAAAGTTCTTCCATTCATAACAGCAGGGCCCAGCTCCTTCCGCGGCTTCCGTGTGTCGTATTAACTGACTAAAACAAGCCTCTGGGACACTGCTGCCTTTTATTAGGAAATGACACAGGAAATCATTTTACCTTGTGTACTTAACTTTACCTTTGGGGAAGTTAGGCTCTTTTCTTTTTCCTCTTCTTTTAATTTTCCATCATTGCCCTTTCTCTTCCTCCCACTTCATTAAGACTAGCCTTTTACAGGAAATATGCTTGATTAGAAAACAATAACACTAATTTGGTAAAAACCTATCCACTGGATAAGGTGAAATACCAGATCCTTTATCATCCAAAAAGGAAGTCTGTCTCCAGGTCCTGACTGTTGAATGATACATTTCTACTCTCCATTCCATAGCCGGTTGAATGTGTCTTTCTTTGAGTAATACTCTCAGGGAGGGTTATTCTATCATATGTGAGTGTATTTGTGTGTGTTCATGACAGTTTGACAATTCTGTTCACATACATAACACAGTATTTGAGAATATTTTGGAGCATATCTGCCTTCTTAAATGATGAAGCCCTTAAAGATAATGATTATGTGTTTTTCCTGTTTGTATCCCCATCAACTTGCTGAGGACCTGGTACTCCAATGTTAAATAAACACAGTAGATTTTCCTAGTTCACTGAAGTGAACTGAAAAATTATGGACTCAGGAGCATATTTGCATGTATTATGAAGTATAAGTATTTGATCTAATAGTAGTGATAACTGATGCTTACATGTGCTGGATACCATCCTAAGTCTTTCACAGAGACCAGCTCATGTAAATTCCACAACAGCTTTATTAGAGCATGGGATCTAATAGGCAGAGATTACATGCCTTGCCCACTAATGTAGGCAAGAAGTATACCCAGCAGTCTGACGGGAATCCCGGTCCATAACATGCAGGATGTGGCTTCATCCTCCTGTTTACAGATGGGCTCCACCTTACCAGTCCCTGTTCTTAAACAAGTCAAAGAAATGCATAGCTACAGGGCAGATCCACAAACTGTCTTTGTGGGCTTTATACGATGAAAATGTTGTTCCTTTTCACCACATAGTATTTTGGCAAGTAAACTAAGCACTTCCTTGTGTTATCATATTCTCTCACATCTGGAGAAATAATTCAAGGTTTTCCATGTATTCCAAGATCTGCTGGAGGAAATACTTTTTATATATCTATGAACTGGGGGAAACATCCTTCTAAGAAACAGTAGATTTAGAAACTGCTGTAGATAAGTTCCTGGAAATCTAGCACAACACAAATGTGCTTCTTGTAAGGCATTGGATAGCCACGACATAACCACTTGAGACCATTATTATCCTAGATTGGATTTAGTGCTAATGATCTAAAGACTTGGTGTCATATTATGCAATCTCCTCTGACAGTCTCCTGAGTACCAAAGGGTCAAAGTGAAGGGAAAATCTATTGTCTCTCCATATGGATAGATGATAACTTCATATATCAAAATAGAGTATCATGTACATTAAAGGCTAGCTTTTAATTTTAGCACATTCCACCAAGATATATTGTTCAGTGAATAAGTTGATTTGTTTTAAAATGACAGCTGGAAGAACCTTGGCAGCAGAACTAAATAAAAGTTATTATCAGGCTACAAAAGAAGAATATGGTGGTGACTGGCAGTGAAGAATGGAGGATCTGTAGTGAACGGTGCTAACCTAGACCTAGCATCCATCTGTGCTACAGGGAGGGGCTCAAAATGTCTGTGCAGAAGGTAAATTCTTGCCTGTACAGTACAGGCTTCTTTGGTGCTATTATCAGATACACCTGGGCATAAAACACAATACTTTCTCTTAATAAGAGGATGCATGACTTGGAAAAAAACAGCCCTATAAATCTAGCTCAATGAGGAAAAAACTATAAAATTTACCTAAAATATGAATAGTTGGAGACAAACATTATCTCGCGCTATTCCATTCACTAAGGGGCAAAACCACACTATCCCACCATCTTTCATCCATTCAAGAAGAAAGAAAATGGTTCATAATCAATGCTACATTATTTTTTCTTCACATTTAGAGAGAAAATTAAAATTAAATCTTGAGAGGCTTTGAATGTTTACTGAAATTTTTTTCTATTATTTCTTTTATTTTTTGATATGATAATATAATTGCATTTCTCACTTCCCTGTCCTCCCTTCAAACTCTCCTAGATATTCCTCCTTGTTCTTTTCTAAATTCCTAACCTCTTTTTTTCAACCTGACTGTCTACACATGAAATGGACCCAAACAATAACAACACACATGCCAAGTGGAGTGGGGGAAATCCCAGGAGGCCTCAGCTTCAGCAAAGAACCACAGGCAACTATGGAATGCTGAGAGTGGGAGAAATAGTCTTCCCCAGGGAGGAGCATAAATGGCTGTGCAATACCAAATGAAATTCTTACTAGTGCATTCACCAAAAGTGTCTGCTTTTTAAGAATTTTAACTAACATAGCCATGAGATACACAAAGTATTTAGGACTCAGTTCAATGTTAGGCAATAATTACTTTCCAGCTCTAAGTTTTGAAGTAAGTGATGAAACAGAATATCACAGATGAATGTCTAAAAGAAAATCTATTTGAGGATGAATAATTTCCCCCAAAAATGTTCTAGGAAGTAATGCTCTGTGGTCAAGTAATCAGGCAGAGACAGGGAGCGAAGATTGAAGGGCAAGTACTACAAGCTGAGTAGACTCAAACAAAGGAAGTGTTACACAAGACACTCCACCAGAGATGCACCTCAGGAGCAAGGGACAAAGAGGTGAACTTTGAAAATTAGGCAAAATGGAAATGAAGAGCCAAGTAGAGGTAAATCATTCCTATTCAAGAGAACAACTACCTCTGACTCCTGCAACTCTCAAATCAAAGTGTTGGTGAATCCAAAGAAGAGAATGCCATAACATAGGCAATGCCCAGGCTTGCCTGAGAATTCTTGCCAATGCTTCATGTAGAAACTCAATGTGGGTTTGCCTGAAGGAACAGGAGAACGTAACATACAAAAAATTTCTAGAAATCAATATCACTTAATTCTTAGCTCTCCTATTACATGCTCAAACCTCCTCCTTGAAGCTCAGCTGCATGAGGAGAACGTGATGTCTATAGGATACAGGCGGAAATGCTTTCCCTCATACAGGAATCCTTGGCTTACAGATGTTAGAAAAAAAATGAGAGAAAACTACAATTCTCTAATACTTGCATAATAAACTTTTATTTACAGGCAAAAAATATTTTAGAGTCTAGGTTTTTTATCATCCACAAGCATGTTTTTATAAATTACTACAACCCATTCCACATGATCTTTCTAGATGTTAGTTCAATATGACTTGTTATGAGCAAACCAGCTACATAAAGACAGAGAAATTGAATCTGTGATTTACAAGTTTTAACAACAACAACAAAATGGAGCATTCTTTGATGCTTGAATTTTTTTTTCTAAGTTGTTGTACTCTTGAATCTGCCAGCTGTGGAAACAATCTTTTGTTATCTGGACTTGTAAGAGCATTACCAAGGGAAAGGTTAGAAGTCAGAGTCACTATACGGCAAGGCCAAAGGTTCAATGCTCGGTAGAAAGAGATACAACTAACATCATATTTAGTGGAGAAATACCAGCTGCTTTCTTAAGTGTAGTGGAACACACTTGTAAACTCAAAGTTAAGAGATGGAGGTAGGGAAGATCAGGAGTCCACACTTCACTAAGTGAACTCCAGGTAGCCTTGGAAGTAATATGAGACTCTGAACCACCCCTAACAGAAAGGAAACTTGATCTTGAGTTTAGGCTTTATGTGCAATTGTATCCAATTCCCTGAATTGCATCATCAGATATATTTTTGAGAAAGCAACTTGGGCAAAACTACAGAGGGAACGATTGAAAAGCATTAGTAAGTATGATAGCTTAGGGGAAGAAATCCTATCTTATTAAATGTGTAGAAATAATAGGTAGTAGCATGAAGAAATTAATCTTTATTGAGTACACAGATAGTTTAACTTGATTTTCCCTCTTCTCAGGGACAGACCATAGAAGGAGCTCTTTGACATCATGCCGTCATACTGTAAGGCCTTAGTATCTGAGGTTATGCACCTGTGGAGATAAGGAAGCAAATGCTGCATTAATATGCCATTAAATCCATGACAAACATACACTTTAAGATGTCCAGGCATCATCTCTAGCTAAAGGACCTGAGCAAGGGTTATAAGTAGCTAGGAAGTCTGACAACAGGGGGTCATGAGAACAGCAAGTGGATTTCAGGAATTCTCAAAGTAATAAGAGTGTATCACTGCCCATGATGAACTTCTAAGAAGCCTCAGAATACATTGTTTTTCCCTACAGAGCTCTGGACTGATTGTTGCCTTTATATCCTTACAGATTTAACATAAAAATCTACTTTTTGATAAAAGTATATGATCTAGTGCCATTAACTATGGGTACCCTTCCATGGGGCAGATCTTGAAGACTCGCTCATCTGATACATCTGAAGCTTATTATCCTTTAACTAAAACCTGGCAATCTTCCTTTTACTTGGGCTAGTCATTTAAGAGGGTGGTGATTATACTAAGTGTTCCTATAGCAAACATTGGCTGTAATAAAAAGAGAATGGGATGAAAGTTTAGGAAGTAGCAGCTGTGTTTATGACATATAAAGGTTTCAAGGGTGCATACTTACCTACAAAATCAAGTAAATAGTAGGTACAACTTCTGTGTGATAAGTTACATCACAAAAGTGTATTTTCAACTTTAATTATAAATATAGTTATCTTTTAGTTCAGCTGCCTCATTCCAATGCAGAATTTAACGAAGATGAGAACACGTTTATTTTTATATAATAATAATCATACATTGCCTTGTGTAAATCACTCAGTTTTCATCAAAGCCTCTACTTTTTTGATGTGGGAGTGTCATATATCAATCTGTTGATTTCATTGGCTAAGCAATAAAGAAACTGCTAGGCCCATTGGATAGGCCCACCCTTAGGTGGGTGGAGTAAACAGAACAGAATGCCGGGAGGAAGAGGAAGTGAGCTCAGACTCCACAGCTCTGCTCTCCGGAGCAGACGCAGGAGAGAGGCCATACTACCTGCTCCAGGGAAGACGCACGCTATGAAGCTCCAACCCAGGATGGACTTAGGCTAGAATCTTCCCGGTAAGCCACCTAGGGGCGCTACACAGATGATTAGAAATGGGCAAAATTAATATGTGAGAATTAGCCTAGAAGAGGCTAGATAGGAATGGGCCAAAGCAGTGTTTAAAAGAATACAGTTTCCGTGTAATTATTTCGGGGCATAAGCTAGCCGAGCTGGGCAGGCGGCTGGGGTGTTTGGGGACGCAGCCCCGCCGCTCCCCTATTACTACAGATGGTGCCCAACGTGGGGCCACTTTTTTATTCATATTCTTATTTTTTTAGATAACATATTGCCATATTTCTCCCTTCTCCTTCCTCCCTTCAACTTTTCCCATATCCCCTTGTTGCTCTTTTTCAAATTCTTGGCCTCTTTTTTCATTAATTATTATTGTACACATATGTGCATATGCATACATTTATAAATCACTTCCGGAACTCAGGCTCAGAGAACAAAGCAGAAGAGAGGATGGAAAGATTGGTAAGAGCCAAAGATCAGGGAGTTTGCTATGAGATTGTGTTCCCTAACGATGTCAAATTCTAAAGCCATAAAGTATCAGCAATATGGCTACCCAAACATGAGCTGTACAAGGATGACAATGGACAAAATGTCAAAGTGGATGAGGGCAAGCCCATGAGGCTTTGGCTCTGAACAAAGAACTACAGGCAACTAAGGAATGCTGAGAGCAGGAGAAATAGTCTTCCCCGGGAAGGAGCACACTAATTGCTTACCCAATACCTAACAGTCAGTCCTGGAAACATGCATACAAGTAATAGTATATGGAGTAAGCCTCTATTTTTTTACATAACGATTCCAGAAGATATGATTGCTGTGTGTTGGCACAATTCAAAATCTCAGCACTAGCTTTTATTGTTTTCCTTCCCAAATCTTGATTTCTATACCCTATTTGCCCTGTCTTTGACCATGTATATTGCTCTTAAGTGGCATCATTTTATTAGAACCAGAAAAAATAAAGTTGCAATCTTGGGTCACACAAAATTTGACCCAAGAAGAAAGCAAGTTATTAAGATTTCACCATTCTGGAATAAAAGCAACAAAATAGAAAGAATAACTTTTGTCTCACAAGGGGACTATTAAAATCATATATGAGTTCCTTTAAAGTATTTCCAAAAATATAGAATATACTTAGCAAATGAAGTGCTTTTAAACAAATAATAGTGCCAATAACAACCATCACAATGCACTAACCCACTGATGATGCAAGAAAAGAGTTTCATAATACCAGCAACTGGCAAATAGGACCTTATGAAATTAAAAGTCTTTCATTTAGCTAATTCAGGAAAGGTCCAGATTATAAAATGGAGTACAATCTCACACAACTACTTGTCTAACAGAGGATTATTATCTAGAATATACAGATAATTACAAAAACTAAATAGCAAGAAACCAAACAGCCTAAGTAATAAATTAAAATTTATTTAAATTTTAAATTTCTTTAAAAATGAATTATAATGACCAGCAAGCACACAAAAACTATTCTACCTTGCTAAACATCAGAGAAATGCAACTTACGATTACATCTCACCCCAGATGGAATCTTAATCATGAAGGGAACAAATGCTGGAAAATATGTGGCAGAAGGGAGAAGGTAAACTAGTCTGGGATTTGCAAATGGCCAGCAGTACCAGCCCTAGAAGTTTACCTTGAACATTCCAAGTCAACACATGCAGAGACGTCTGCACATCAGTGTGCACGGCAGCACTATTCACAACAACTGAGGTGTGGAACCATCCCGTGTGTCCACTAACAGAGGGATGGATAAAGAAAATGTGAAACAATGGGGTATTTTAGTCACGAGGAAGACAAAGTTATGTCATTGCAGGAAAATGTAGATAACATAGGACAATCAATCACATTAGGTGAATTAAGCTAGTCTCATAAAATATATTTTCTCAGTTGTGGTTCCTAGGTTATAAATAGATGTATAAAACCAAGTATGTCTATAAGACATGAGAGTAGACATGAAACTATCAAAAGGGAGGATTCATGGGAAGAGGAGGAGAAAAAGCATGTTTGGAGGATATGTGAGCAACAAGCCCAATGCACAGGGAATGCATGTATGAAAATATCCTTATATAACACAGCATCACATATATAATGAGTAATGCATTAGAATTTTCTTTAATAAATTAAAATTGAAACTAAGTGATTTTCACCTTTTGGGTTTCTCTCTTAAAGTGATCTGTACTGATATTTCATTTGTTTTTATATTAAATAAAACTTGCCTGAAGGTCAGAAAAACAAAACAGACAGCCATTGGCTCTTACCTCTACTTCAATTCTAAATGGTGATCCTGCCTTTAGGAATCGTCAGAATGAGACTGTGTATGGCAGCTGTCTCCTCCTGTCTTATATTCCTCTCTAGTTCTAGGATTAAAGGCATGCACCACTAACACTTTATTTCTATGGCAAACTAGTGTGGTTACTGGGATTAAAGGTGTGTGTCACCACTGCCTGGTCTGTAATGCTGATCAGTGTGGCTATCGTACTTTCTGAACTTCAGGCAAGCTTTATTAAAATACAAACGGAATAGCACCACAGTGATCAGCCCAAATTCCTGTCCAGCAAAGAAATTCTGTCAAGAATATTTTTAAAAACAAATTCTACAATCTTGTATGTCTTCAAAAGCATATTTGATTGTAGTCAGAGGCTGCTTATTTATTTCCTGGCCTCCCAGATCTGAAATAATCACACAGAAACTTTATTAATTGCATTATTGTTTGGTCAATAGCTTAAGCATATTTCTAGCTAACTCTTATATCTTAAATTAACCCATTTTTATTATTTTATATTTTACCACAAGGCTCATGGTTTACCAGTGAGGTTCTAGCATATCTGTCTCCTATGATAGCTACATGGCATCCCATTGACTCTGCTTTCTTTCCCCCACTATTCAGTTTAGTTTTTTGCCTAGCTCTATTCTGCTAATCCACTGGCCAAAACAGCCTTACTCATTAACTAATAAAAGCAACACATATACAGAAAAACTTCCCATACCATTTGAGTAGTCCTTAATGTGTGCTGACCATTATTCTAGCCATTGAGGATGGTGGGGCTCTAGAGTGTTGGGAGAAAGTTAGGGGATATCATTGTTTAAATGCTAATGCAGCACTTAGGCTTACCTGACCCCAGCTGATGTCACTGTTTTGGAAGGCTATGGAAACTTTAGGATATGAGGTCTATAGGGAGAACATGGATTGTTCTAAGGAGATATGAGTTAGGGACCAGACAGCCCTACTTTCTAAACTTGCATGGCCTCTGTCTTGCTCAGTCTCTGTCTCCATCTCTCCCTTCTCAGTCTCTCTATCTCTGTCTCTCTTAATCTCTTTCTCTCTATGTACCTCTGTCTCTCTGTATGTCTCTATCCCTCTCCATCTTTGTCTCTCTCCATCTCTGTCTCTCTGTCTCTTTCTGTATGTCTCTGTCTCTCTTAATCTCATTTACTATGTTAAAGCCTTCCTTTTTGTTTAAACCGAAAAGGGGAAATGATGTGGGAGGTCCTTCTGTCTATGTGTTGCTTTTATTGGTTAATGAATCAAGAAACTGCCTTAGCCTGCTGATAGGGCAGAACTTAGTTAGGCAGGGAAGATGGAACTGACTGCTGGGAGGAAGAACACAAAGTCAGAGAGAATCCATGGAACTGCTAGAGATAGACATGCTGAAACTTTACTGGTTATATAAGAGTTAGCCAATAAGAAGCTAGAGCAAATAGGCCAAGCAATATTTTAATTAATACAGTTTCTGTGTGATTATTTTGGATCTAAGCTAGCTGGGTGACCGGGAACCAACAAATGGCCTCCCTCCTACACTTTATCTCTTTATGTCTCTGTTTCTCCTCATCTATGTCTCTCCCTGAATCCCCCCACATACCCCTGCTGAAATAAACTTCCTTTCTTAACTTGCTTCTTTAAACTATTTTATCATAACCAGAAAGGCCACTCATACAGATAAAAACAGATTTATATTTTAATCACAATGGTTATTTTGTTATAAAGTAAATCATTGATTAGAAAATAAAGTGTTTATTTGGGGCTTATTCAAATACATTCTCCTTATTTGAAAACTATTCCCCCAAAACTCAAATACAAACCTACACCAATTTTAGAAGACATAATCCTTATTTTGTGGATGAACCGTCATTGGTGCATTTTCATGACTTCTCATCTTTGCTATACTCTGCTGACTATATCTGCATGGAAAGAAAAGTGAGTGGTTACTGGATGCAGAAACTTCTCTGGGTGCGTTTGCACCATTCTTAGCTAAGCCTCTCACTGCTTCCTTTACAATGCACAGGATCATGTGATGGCTTTTCTGTGGTGAAGGTCTGTGGTCAATGGACAAAAGTCTGTAGTTTTTTCTTGTATTGTAACTTTAAATAATTACTTTGACATAATTTTTCTACTGAACCCAATGGACAGAAAATTTTGCCACGTCAAACCGACACCACATATTCCTATCCTAGTAGATTGTGTGGTGTGATTTCCCAGAGGCAAGGTCAGCAGTAACGCTTGGGAACTGACATTTGCCTGTTTCTGCTGAGCTGTTTTCACAGGCTCCATGCCCTGTTTCCTGTATCTTCTTTCACCTCTGGACTCAGCAGGAATTCTACTACATCTGTCAGAGCCTCATCCTGTTGTTAATTCTAGTAGAGGATCGATTCTATGTTTTGACTATCATGAACTATACCCTACAGGATTTACTTTCTGAACTACCCAGAGGGATTCGTGGGAAGCTCTTTTTCTCACTAGTGCAGACTCAAAGCATGAATAGCATCACTGTGGCAAACCCTTGAGCATTTCTCTTGAACATGGTTTCTATTTCTAAAACACTGTGTAGATTATTATTTTGATATCTGCTGATTCATTACTTAGAGACACCAGGAGCAGAGCAATCATTCTCCTCCCTTTCTTTTAAGGGCAATGACCACCACAGCATTTTCTCCACTGACCACAGTCTGCTAAGGATCATGAACTTGTTCTTCATTCTTTAACCCATCAAAAATAATCTAGGTACTTGCATAATTTGATTAATACTAAGATTTTTTCTGATATGCCTATCAACGAAAAAAATACTTTAAAAAGAACGTAAATAAGCAAGGCACTCTCAGATGATCTTGTAGATTCTGCAAAAAGATATGTTCATGGAAAGGAAATCTGGAGAAACTGACTAAAGTAATAGCAGTCAGTCTGGTCAAGGGCATTAATATTAGAGAATGAGCCATGTTGTGGTTTAAAAATAAAATGTCCTTTCAAAACATTCATATGTCAAAGTATTGCTATTTGGGAGAAGACTGGATAACGAGAGTACTAACTTCATCAATGGATTAATCCACTAATTGGTTAACTGGGATTCCAGAAGACAGAACCTAGTAGGAGAAAGTGTGTCACTGTGGCTGTGTTTCAAGGGTTTATCTTACAATGTGCCCTCTCCCTCTCTCTTTCTCTCTCAGTCTTTCTATATGACTATCATGAGGTGAGAAGTCTTTCTCTACTTTGCCCTCTTTGTCATGGTTTCACATCAATACAAGCCCATGGGGTTGATGGGGCCAACCAACCGTGGATGAAAGCCATGAGCCCATACTAATTATTTTCCCTTGAAGTTGATTTGCATATCACTTTATCACAGTGGTAGTGACAAAAGCAGCATCTATTTTTGGTTTGTTTTAGTTTTGATCATTACTTTACCTTTCAGTTAGAAAGTAATGAGTTTCATTGGCAGTTCTTTGCTCTTACTCACCTCATTCCCCCTCTCGACTCCCTCATGTTCCCATGCTCCTCTCACTAGTATCTGTCCCTCAAGTTATTCTGCTGTTTTCATAATAGCTTTATTCCATTGCTTTCTAGTTTCTTCCCTACCACTTAAGGACATCTACTGACTTGCTCTTCAATTTTCAGGATTAATACAGACATGACAGACAAACAGAGAGAAGGACACACACACATATACAAACACACACACATACATATACAGAAATTTAAAATTCTGAAAATGAGAAATACATGGTGTTTGCCTTTCTGAGTCTGTGTTATTTTGCTTAATATAGTGATTTCTACCAGCTCTCTTGCATATATCATGACTTGATTTTTCTTTATGGCTAAATATATTTCCATTGCATACATAGATCACATATTTTCATTTCTTTATTCATTGATGAAAATTGAGTAGTGTTTCAGCTCTTGCTTGAAAAGGAAGGCTACAGAAGACTCACAGCAATCACGGTTGTACAGAAATTTAATGTAGTCAAAGAAAGCCTTTAACAAGAGGTAGGCTCATACTGGGGATGAAATAAATATGGGTTATTATATCACTATCATCTTTAAAGGCTTCAGAATAGTGTTTTCTGATTTAATATTTTCAATCACTTGGTACTTTTTTTGACATTCCATTGAAAGGCATTTTTATTCCATTACTCTAATTGAGTTTAAAAGTTAGACAATGTTGTGTGGCCAGGGAGTATAATACCAAAAGGTCAGTCAATAATCAGGGCTTGATTCATTGGTCTGCCCTTAATTTGGGAATTACTCACTATGTCAGACATTCTGTTCTGTGCCAAAAATTCAAGCTCAATGAGCCTTATACCTTCTAGAGTCTTCCAATGGGGAGACAAAGAGAAATAAAATTCATCAATAGAAGGCAAGGACTTACTCTTTCATGAGGTTCTTTCAACTCTGTTCCAGTGTTCACAATGAGGAATGGGTGATGGCCTACAGTGAGAAAGAATGGGGAGAAAAAAAATAAGAGGATGTTTACATGAAGAAGCCAAAACTTAAAAATAACTTTGAATTATGATTAAGATGACAGGTCAGGGTGGGGCATGCTAACCACAGTTGAGAGTTACGAAGGTTAATGCCTTACAAAACTAATACAAATACTGATACTTTATTAGCAAAAGAGAATTCTATTTTCACTTAGCAATACAGATGGGGGCACCAACACTAACAGATAAGAAAGCAATGTAATATTTAATAAATCCTTGTTGTGCTGGATTGTAGAAGATGTTTCAATAAGTTTAACTCTCTAATTTTAAAATGGGAAATGCTAGATTTAATAAAATTAGTGTGCTCTCTTTAATATCAGCAAACATTGCTTGCATGCTAATAATCTTTGGCTTGCTAAGAGAAAGAGAGAAGACGTAGTGTTTTTAAGCATATTGACCACACTAATTTTCCAGGAACCGTGTTCTGATGTTCAGAAAGTTAAAAGGCAGTAGGATCCAACAAGTTGCTCATTTGTGATTTAAGTTAACTTCAACACTAGCCTTTCGCAGATCTATGGAATTATCCGAAAAGAAAAGGTATTCCTCAGTTCACCTCACACAGCTGTCATTTGTCCTCCTGACTAGACGAAGATGGCAGTCCTCCCAGCCTAGCTCTCTTTACTAGTTTATTAGCACAGCCATAACAACACACCATACACGGTGGCTTAGCCGTTTTGTCTCAGCTCCTCCCAGTCTAGAGAACAATATTAGCTAAAGGTAACAGTAACATTTGTTCTTTTGAGGTCTCTCACTCTTGGGCTTATGGATAGCCTGATTATACCTTTATTTGAATTTGCTTGTACAAATTCTCTTGTCCTCATTTTTTCTTTAAAAGATAGCAGGCTATAGACCAGGAGCCATTTCTTTTATCTCTTTAAATATCTTATCTCCAAATGCAGCTACTTTACAGGTAATGGGTTAAGATTTCAATACATTGGTGGGTAGAAGAAAGGCATAATTCAACCCACAATGCCCTGACTCCCTATTTGTAATGCTCCCAACTTAAGACCTTCAGTGAGAAGAAGGCATGTCCCACCTAACTGATGATCTTAGCACAACAGTTCCTCAGGTTTTCTGTTTATCAACTGTAGTCTAATTCCACATCTGGATTTGACTTTCTGTGGCTGTTTCCCACGAGTAACCAACAGCCATCACAATGAACAGTGACTTTGTGAGAGCCCAGGCTGTGCACCTTCCTCCCATCTTGGATGCTAGCATTGGCTTTGCTACAAGGCGAACCTCGACACTGATAACACATGGCCTCGCTTTTGTTTCACATTCTACTGTTGTGTGCCTGATTAACACTGGCCAGCTTCCGCAAGACCCACGTGCGAGATCATGGAACCAGTATAAAGAAAACTAGATAAAAAATAAAGTAAAATAAATGAAAACCAACAACGGTTTCCTCATTTCCAGCCAATAAGGAGAAGCAGAAGAAACTCGTGTTCTTTGCACATCTCACTTATGACGGGCAGCACCAAGATTCATGTACTCAGATGTCCGTTTTAAGCATCCAAAGTTGTCCAGCTGTGGGTTTGCAGCGCTGACTAATGCTCTGAGGCCCTAAGACGCAGTTCTTAAGGAAAGGACTTTCACTAAGTGGACAGAGGGAGCGTCACAGGCAAGGCATCGACACAGTACATTAATTTAGAGAGAAAAGGGTTTCTGTGTAACTTAACCAAACCGCACAGCTATTTCCACTTTACCTGAATAAAGTATTTTCATGTTTTATCACACTAGTTTGCAAGTGCAGAAGCTTCAGCCCGGTTTTAAGAGTAGCTATGAACTGTCAGGGTGCATTATTTGAAATGAAGCCTGACAGCTCCGAGCTTGAAAGTAAAATACATTTTATTGTTTAAAAGCATTTCTCCATCACCTCACTTTCATCCCCCCACCCAACACACCCTACCTATCCCACCGTCACTCATATGCGCACACCGCGAACATCCTACAACGATTTTATCCTCAGCAAATAGGAGGAAGGTCCCCCCAAGAGGAGGTGTTCTTTTCTTAGTTTGAAAGGAACCAGAAGGATAACAACTGAGTTAGGTATTCATATACAAAGCAAATAGGTACAGAAAAGGCTCTTCTGCTACAGAATTGAAAGCAAAATAAATAAACAAATCCCTGCCAGAGTAGTGTCTGGGGGCTGATGACTCCCCCAATTTGTGTGGGCCTCCAATCATATGTCCCTGTCTGAAGTAGCTTCTGGAGCTGACATAAAGGTGTTATCCTGATTGTTCAGTTGAAGGAAGGTGACAAAGTGAAGTCGTTCAACCTTTTTCTTGGGTCTTGAGTAATCTCTGGCCTCATCCCAAATTCGAGTGCTGTTGGCTTGTCACAGAATGCTGTTTGACCAGAGAAAATTCTCCCTAGAATCTCTGAAATTACCTTGAGGTTCCACTCTGTGTATCCTTAATATTTTTAAGACATTTCTAGGAAACACCAATGTGGTTGTCTTTTGCCAGTGAATTCTCTGCTCCAGAATCCGTAGCTATCTTCCTACCATGGTGTCACTGTTGCTGAAGAGATGCAGGATTGCATTCCGAGAGTGCACCGCAGGAAGGGAAGAACTGGGAGAAATTAACTCAGAGATGCAAACCTTTTGTTGCTACTGACGCTGTATAATGGAAGCCTCAACTCCCATGTATATTATCATCTGGCAAACTAGTTACACATTTAATAAGGTTTTGTTGTATAAATTATAAATGAAATAAACAATTCTGTCACCATGGTGTGCAATGAATACACCACATGTTACATGTAAATAGATTAGTCATTTGCCTTTTGTTTATGTGTCACTGGAAGCCATTTGCTTTATGCTGTATTTCTTATTCCCCATGGGTTCCAGAGTCATTTCAGCCCTACGCGTTTTGGCCTTTAAAGAGGGATGATGTTGTTATTGTCCTCTTCCTGCCCAGTTTTAATAACACCTGCTTTTTGTGCCAGTTTCATTTACTGCTGCAAATTGTTAATTCAACAGAGAACCACAACGACAACTAAACAAAACAACAACAAAAGAACCCAAGTACCCTGACAGTAAATGTGACTCCAGCCATGAGCTGTGTGATATATTGATACAATACAGAGAACATATTGAAACAAATTTTATTTTCATTATTTTCCCCAAATTAAATATACCCATAAAGCAAGTTTGTATACTCTATGTGTCTCCCTCCACTCAACCCAAACCCTTGGCTTTTAATGAGATAATTAGAACAAAAAAAAAGAGAGAGAGCAAGAGAATCAACAACTCAGTCTTTCAAGTGGTGGCATTTTTATTTTAAGCAGAGTAGCATAGATATATGAAGGATGCAAATTGTGGACTCTTTCAATGGCTCTCCACAGTGTGACAGCTGTGGATGGGATCAAGACAAAAGCAGTGACTGCTCCAAGAAAATGATGGCTCAGGCATTTCCAGCCCAATCAATAATCTGGCATGTTCAGGTCAATCACTTCATGGCCGTATTTAGTTCAAGCCAGTCAAAGATTATTAGCGTGACACCCAGGGGCTGTCACTTGCTGCTGTGGAGGGCAGGAAGTGCCCATGTGCAGAACCAAGTGTAGAGAGAACTTCATTGTGATGGGACCATTACACAGACTTTAGAGAGAGTCCATACTTGTCAGGACTGAACCGATACCGTAGAACAGTCTCTAGATTAAACGATTTTTCAAAAATTTATGCTAATATTGCTTTATAATTCATCCACTCCAAAACATTAAGGATATGTCTTGAAACCTCTCCTAGACTTCTGGTTCTGGCTTTGAATCTGGTGATAGAAAAAGGAAAAACAATATCTTATTCATGATGGTAGTTAGAACCACCTAGATGATAACCCAAAGGAGTTAATGATCTAATCTTTGGACCATTGTTTTTCCATTCTGACCTTACCCTGATATTTTACAAACACAATCCTGGAAAGATCTATCCTGGAAGGGCCTTTTCTGGATAGAAAAGACAGGCTGTAAATAATCATTACTTCAGATTAGTTATGGACTAATGGTATCATGTCCTGATCAAAGAAATGGTTAAGAGTGAGGTCCAGAACGCATTGAAAGTGTTATAAATTACTAAAAGGGCATCAGAGTGAGCCAGGGAGAGCTATTTCTAGCTGCCATACCAGTTCCATCTCTGCAGCCTGTGGAAGGCATTCGGTTGCCCACCACGGATTCCACATATGCACACCGATGGGCAACCGTCTGTAGAGTGAAGGGATCCACAGGACGACATGGAAGAGGCTCTTGCTGCCGGATACTTCACCATCATGTTTTACTGTTTCTCCTGGATGGCATGCCACGGAGTATAATAAATCTCAGTTTGTTTATATTCTGAGTCTGTATTTGCACTTTGGTGATTATATTTGAATTCATGCAAGATCCCCTTTTTTTAAGAACTCCAGCATAATCTTCTAATTAACCCTGTCCTGTTTGTCTGTTATTAATAGGCCGCCGTACAATGTATTCTGCTGCAAAACTCCACCAGGCATGACTAATTCAGATAATTAATTTGCTAGAACATTAACACCATCAAATGAGCCTGCTAAACCGGTAAATTTAAAGTAAATTAAACTTAATGTGCAGGTTATTGCAATTAAGTCTGCCTTGTCTTTCTGAGGGATTTCAACATCCTCAGTATTTAAGAGGCAATCATAATGCATGCAAGTGGGCGGGCTTTCTGGCTAATTAACACAAGAGTCTAATCTGCTTTTCAATTAGGATGGATGTTTATAATGTGCGGGTGACAGTGTTGCGATTCCATGCAGCATAACAGGAGTGCACGGCATAATTATAGCCGGGAAGAGAGGCTCATGCCGGGCCTTTTTAGGGGTTAATGAGACATTGGCAGCTTCCAGCTGAGGAGATCGAGCCAGTTTAGTGTAGCTTCAAGAGGAAACCACCCATAGGGGTTTCCTTTGAAGTGTCAAAAGGTCCCCTTGTTCTGGGTGGCTTATGTTTCATTTGTCTGAGTGGCATATCAAAAATTGATGAGCTGCCAGCAGCAGTCCCTATGACATTAATTCACCAATTGTGTTTCTAATAGTTTCATCCTTAAATAAATTTGGATGATGAGAATGGTAGGGAGAGTCAAGGTTCTGAAAACAATGAGGGGAGCCAGGCCAGGGTGCGGGTTTTATGCAGTACAGACGAATGGAGCAGCGGTAAATGTTAATGGCAGGCCAGGCCCGCTGAACCCCGGGTTATTAGCCGGTGTGGAACAATGATGCATTGTACCAGGGCGCTCTATTGAACAACAGCGGCTCAGACAGCAGTAAGGATGTGGCCTTCGGTGACACATGGTTTAAACTCTAAAGACTGGGGAGAAGAATCTCACAGGAGGTTTCAGAGGAGAAAATGGGTCCGAAGCTGAGGTGAATGTCTCTTGCAAACCCTGATAACAAAGTCATGTGTGCATAGGGCTGAGGCCGGGAGGTAGTAGCCGAGTAAGCACGTGATAAGAACTCTACCCTTAAGCAAAAAAAAATAGCTATCGTTTCCCTTGTATCTGGGATAAACAGTAGTAGCTCCAAGCAGCCCAGGGATCCATGTGAAGTTAACGTGTTGCAGGACACATGCATGAAGTCCTCCCCTGGTACATTTAGGGTTTACATAAAGGCATGCCAAGTAACTGTACTCCTAGGACATCATGACTCTCTGTTGTCATAGTCATCAAAAAAGAAATCACAGACTGGGGACTATTTTAAGGATGAAGACCATACTTAACATGCCCACAAATTATCTGGGTACAGAACATGGTTTGGAAGGACTAATGCTATACTTTAAAAATATTTAGGGGAGCACAAAAAAAGGTGAAGACATCAAAAGCCTGGACAAAACTACAGTTGCTCACCATTGCAGTATGTCATGTTTTCTTTAATAAACCCAAATTATGTATGGCGATTAAAAAGAGAATTACAGACGTGGACTTTCCTCTGGACTTTTTGTATACACGTAAAGCAAGTTATTGCTGTGTAAAACACTGCTCTACCACAGACTTGAACGAGACAGTCGTGTAATGCCTTTGGCTCGTGAAATCACTGATCTAATTATCTAAGTTAGTGTAGACTCTCCTAAGCTACTAATTAGAGATAGACATATTCAAAGGCAGCTGTGGCATACTGCAACACATACTACTAAATAAATGCATCGATCCATTTACTCATGGGTTTGTGGTTTCAGCATTGTTGTTGCTGCTGCTGTTACTATATGGAAAATCCTGTGCAATGAGCCAAGACAGGGGAGAAAGAAAGCACATGTCTCTGTGATAGAAAGGTAGCAATAGATTTGAAAAATGAGGCAGAATTAGTTACTTTAAACTGAGTGTTAGGGGAAGCTTTTGCAAAGAAGCGACATTTATACTGAAATCTAAATAGTACTATGAAGCATTAAGTAAGACATGACCTATTTCATAGTTTCAAAAGATCATTTTGTCTATTATCTTGATACTAACTGTGGCATGGGAGAGCACTGAAGACCAGCAACCGCAAAACATGAAGTCTCATTATTCTTCCTTTGAACGCCCTCCTGAAGCCAGTACCTAGACTCTACTTCTGAACTCAAACTATCATATAGAAGTAGATTGGACAAATGTTGCATAGGAAAGTAAACTTTGAGTAAATTTCTTTTACACTTAAGTGTAGACTTGAGACTCAGACATGTGAGTATGGATTTTGCATTTTAAGAGGGATTCCATGTTACTTAAAATCAGAAGAAGGGATCTCTTTATATTTCTCTTTATAAATATCACATATAATTTTGTATTTAGAGATGAAGATGTAAACTCAAAGGTTTTGCCATGAATCAAAACCATGAGGTCGTACGTTCTGGCAAATGCGTCCAGAAAAACACAGCAGCCAGCTGTGTTGAATGTTAATGAGATTGGAATAAGATGAAAAGACACAAACGTCTATTGGATTTAGCATCATGGAAGTCAATTGTGTCCTTGACAAGAGTTGTTTTCATGACGTGAAGGGCCAGAAGGAAGCCTGTTTGGGGGAAAGAATGGTTGATGAGGAAGTTGAGACAGTGTCATAGACCATCATGGGGGAATGGAAATAGAATGGTGGCTGGGAGGATAGAAGACCCAAGAGATGCTTCTGAACTTGGAAGAACTTGGGACTGTATTAGTGACAGTATGCATTTTTCTAAAAAACAGAAAATCACTGACAGAAGAAAAGTGAGTATGATAATAAAGCCCAAGTACACAGGGGAGGAAATGTCCTTTGGTGGCAGCCAAAGTCCTTAAAACTGAAGGACAATCAGCATAAGAAGAGACTGAGGAAGGGGCCAGGAAAGAGGAGACCCATAATAGTTTTGAGGACCCAAAACAACCAATAATAATGCTGTTCAATTCTTAGTTTTATTTTCAATGTATTTTATAAGTTGATACATAATTGATTAAAACAGAAAAATAAGGAAGCACATACTTGTATTCCAAAAATAATGCAATGTTTCGACAGTGAAGGAAACAGGCAACTATTTCTCTGTGGGTGAAAAACCCATGATAACACTTAAAATCAGTGACACTCTATCTAGTCCTAGAGACCTGGATTCATTGTGCAATTAGAGACAATCTATCTGTACTTGCTCTTTAATGGAAAGTTGCCTGTGGGCTCGTGGCTTGTGCCTGCATTGACCATTCTTGGCACTTTCTTGTGTGTCCCTTAGTGGCTTGTGTTTAAATGTGCCCAGATATTTGTTCTCATAAATCCTAAACTCTCTTTCATCTTTATTAACTAGTGTGAGAATTGGAGAGAAGCTTTATTCCTATTTATGGAAGATCATATTTATTATCCAAATGGTCATCCATGAAAACATACATTCAAGTAACATGGTGCAGACTGACTGAGTTATACTTAGGGACATATATATATATATATATATATATATATATATATATATATATGAATGCAGCAACAATTATCGAGAAAAGGGTCTTGTATTTGAAAAAAGCAAGGGGGAGTTATAGGATGGATTGGAGGGAAGAAAGGGATAAAAGAAATGATATAATTATATTATGTTCTCAAAACATAAAGAATAATATTGAAGAAAAGTTTAAAAGTAATAATTTTATGTTTTTGAGAACTTCATACAAGAGCCCTGCATCTTTATCAACCCTGCCTCTCTCTCTTCCCACCCCATTTATTTTCATGTGCCCCCAAAATTCATTATTTCTTCTTCAATTATTGTTATACATTTATACATACATGTACATATACATATGTAAATATTCATATATGTATACACATGCATGTATAACTCAGTGATCCTTTTACCTCTGCTTGCATGTAAATGTGACCAGGATGAGCTTTTGGAAATGAACAATATGCAAGAAGGAGGCTGATTCTCCCTCTCGGCAGGCAATGACCATTTGTAGCTCCTCATTCAAGTGTGGGGTCATCCTGCTGAGAGGGCACAGTGCAGATTCCCTACCATACATAGAAGACACTATCTCACAGCAGACAGCCTTATCTTCTGGCTATTACAACCGCTCTTCCATAATTTTCCTTGAGCTTTAAGTGTAAAGGATATAATAAAGGTATATGATTTAAAATTTGGCACCCCATTCACTTGTGTGCCTTTTAACCGGTTGTGGTTTTCTGGGATATTTTCCATTATTGTAAAATAAACTTTCTTTGATAAGGGTTGAGAGCTTCAGCTGTTTGTATTTAGAATACACTTAGAAATTATATTTGCTTAGGAACATAGCAGAACTTTTTTTTCTCTTGGGTCATTGACCTTTCCAGGTATTCCCTCCTACTGTGTTAGCTTTAAGTCCAACAACTCATCTGTGAATTCTTTCCAATTTTTAAGTCCACTATCACCAAGATAGTAGCGCCATTGTGGATATCTTAATGATCTAATCATTGCTGTGGTCCATAGATTGTACAGATTGGTAGATGAACGGACTGCTCCTCTCTCTTGCCAGTTCGCATAGCACCTTCCAGTACTATAGGAGATAGTCCTCAAAGATGAGGCACCAGGTTAGTTCAGTCTTGATTCCTCAATGTCCTTTGTCCAAACTGTGCTGTGTCTTCAGCACTAGGGTCTTACTTCAAGTTCTGGGAGGCAGTCTATATTGTTTTGGGAGTCTCTTAGGCTTCTGCCACCAATGACTTTTAAAAGTTGAAGGTTATCCCACTGTGTATATTTACCACAGTTTTAAAATCCATTCATCCATTGATAAACATCTAGTTGCTTGTCATCATGAGTACAAGCATGGAGTACAAGCATTTCTTCAACATACTGATTTTAGACATAGACTCAGCAGCATAAATGTTTGATCAAATGAAAATCATGGTTTCTTTGGTTTTTGTTTTAAGGAACTTGTATGCTATTTTCCAAATCGTCTGTACTGACTTACAATAAATTACCACCAACAATTTTCAAGAAATCCTTCTTCTCCAAATCCGAGTCAAAGCTTACCTTCCACCTTAGTGATAATAGCCAACATAATACGACTTTGCTTCTGGTTGCATTGTAGTTGTGTTTCTTTGATCTATCACCTCTCATCTTTACCAGCTATACACCTGACAAAGGGTTAGAATTTAGAAGTTACAAAAGGCTAAACATCAAGAAAACAAATAACCTTATTAAAATGGAACATAGAACTAAATAAAGAATCCAAAGCTCAAATAGCTGAGAAATTTTCTTAATATTCAACATCCCCAATCTTCAGGGAAATGGATATTAAAACTATTTTGATATTTTATCTTACCTCTCAGTCAGAATGGCTAAGATAAAAAAGAAAAGCAATAATGCTGACATGGAAGTGGGGAAAAGGAAATATTCACTGCTGGTAGGATTGCAAGCTAGTATAACCAATAGAAAAGTTATGTGGAAGTCTCTCAAAGAACATGATCCAGCTGTATTACTCTTGAGAACATATCTCATGAAATCTATATCCTACTATAGAAATACCTGCTCATCTATGTTCATTTATGCTTTATTGACAGTAGACAAGAAATGGAAACAGCCTAGGTATCCATAAAAGGATGAGTGGATAATGACAATGTGGTACCTTTACACAGTGATGATGGGGGATGCCAATTGTTTTACCTCATATCTGTTAGTTGTTTATGTCCTCCTTTTCAAAAACATCCCTTCTGATCCTTTGTCCAACTTTTTCATACATACAATTTGTAAATATTTTCTCCAAATATGTATATTATCTCTTCCCTATTTTCATTACTTACTGTACAGAAGTTTTTAGTTAAGCCACCTACTTTTCTTTCCACTGACTAAATAAAGAACCAGATGTGATTTCCTGTGATGTTTCCACTTACAGTTTACCTTCACCCACAAAGTTTGCTGGCTGGTTGTTCACTACCACATACATTATTTAGTATTTGTCAACTGATTGATAGCTAATAAACTGAATTCAGACCGGTTAAGGCACTTTCCCAGGTAGATGGCTAGATAGCAGTAAATATTCTACCTCAGGACTTCTAACTTCAGATCTTAGATCTTTTTATTCTGTGCCATCAACAAGTAGATGAAAATTCTTTCCAATTTTTAAGCCTATTTAGGTAAGAATCCAGCAAAGTTCAAGAATGCTATTTTCACAAACATAACACAGTGTTCATTCACAATAATTAGGAAGACTATAAAATGAAATAGTATAAAACTAAGAACCTGGATATTCTTATTCAGACACATGATTTCAAAGCATTTTCAGTCTGTGAGTCAATTAGCCTAGAATAGCGATGATACTGTAGCAACTCACAGTCCCAAAGGGTCAGTGATTGCAACAATTGGATTTAACTCTTGCTCACATGGCATGGCATGTAAACAAAATTTTATCCAGTTCCAAGCTCCAAATCAACATGAGTATCATCCACAGAAGCAGAAAGATGAGAACCCAATGAGCCACCACCTCTCTGTGTTCCAAGATTATATTTTCTGCAGACTTCTGCCCTGGGCATATCTCATAATAGCACCACAACATCCGTAAACTCCTAAGCTCTAAACTTCAGGCTCCTATAGAAATGCGTCTCCCATTCTTCTCTAGCACCACAACAACCATTTACCAAATCCTTTATCATATCTGACGTTAGTGTGTTCGTAGGTTTGTTACTGTTGCATGTAAGACTAATTACCCCAGAAAACAGCCTTTTACTTTATAGATGAGTGTAATGCTTCAGAGAGACAAAAAGAGCATGGGCCTTGGAGTTGTAGCCTGTGTTTCTGTTCTCTAGTGTTCCCTAATTTTCAGACCCACCTAATTGCTGCAAAATGGAGATGATAAAGGCCTCATCCCACAAGAGGATGGTAAGGATTAAATGGCCGGAGTGTTAAAACGCTTTGGATGGAATAAAATCCTGTAGACCTGGTAGGAATTATCATTATTAATATTAATGTGAACCAGGCAGTAATAACCTTGAAGCAATTAGCAGCTGTTAATATACTAAACTGGATTTACTTGTCCTAATGAACTATAGGCTGGCTTTATTTAAAGGGCAAAAGCAATTGTTCATTTACTCAGGCATCCATTAAGCACATATAATGTGGTAGATGCTGTGCTGGGTACAAAAGGTATAAGTCAAAAGAAAATAGTTTCTGTCCTCATGGACACTTGCAGTGGTACATAAAAATGAAACTATTATATGACAAAATAATCAAAGGACAATGAGAAAGTTAAAAGCAAAAAGTTATTTGAAATAGACTGCATTAAGAATGATTTAGTTGAGCTAGACGTACTGGCACTAAGTTGAGGCAGGAGGATTGAGTTTGAAGCCAGCATATACTACCTAGTAGTCTTGCTGTCTCAAAACAAACAAACAGAAACAGGTCTTTTAGTTGAGGTGGTAGAATTTGAGCTGCACAACTGATCGAGGCTGCATCGTTCCCCATGAAGAGAATGGCTGAGCAGTGAAACACGACGGACCAGAGAGAACTGTACACTAGCTCTGTGACTTGCGCAATGACTTAGCCTCCCACTGCTGAGCTGTGGCGAGGAATCACAAAAGAAAGGTGAAAGCCTTGCTTCTGAGGCTAGAGTGCACAGGGACTCCTGCAGAGCTGGCTGCCTAGAAGGCTCTCTACGCAAAGGTGCAGACAGACCACAGTATTAGGAGCTCCAACGAGCTCCCAGGTGATGCGGCTGTTGATTACAGCCTGAATCTAAGATGCAGTCATGAATCTCGTTTTACAGAGCCCAGAACACACTAAAGCAGTGGTTCTTTCCTAATGCTGTGACCCTTTAATACAGTTTCTCATGTTGTGGTGACCCCAACCATAAAATTATTTTGAATGCTACTTTAAAATTATAACTGTGCTACTTTTATGAGTTATAATGTAATACTAATATCTGTATTTTCCAATGGTTTTAGGGTTTTAGGCAACCCCTGGGAAAGGGTAGTCCCCCACCACCACCAAAAGGGTCGAGAACCACTGCACTAGAGTCTACTAAAAAAAAAAAAGACACCTCCTACCCTCTGCCTCCAACTCCCATTCAAATTTATGGCTTTTGGCATCTTATTCTTTGATTAACATTTCCAGTAAGCATTCTTATGTATGATGTCATTCCCAACTCTGTGAACAGTACTAGGCCAACAAGAGGTATAAAAGTGTAAGGTCTGCTCACCAGAGTTGCCTGGAGTTTGAACCAAATTCCCCTATTTGTATACGTTTCTTAAGTATAAAAGAATTGTGATATTATTTTGTTCTCCTTTTTTTGCTTTCTCATTTTATTTTATTTTGAGAAAGGGATTTAGATTAAACCTAGGCTCTCCTAAAACTTACCCTTTTATCTCAGACTCCTAAATACTGACAGTACAATGAAAAACCATGCCCACTTAAGTCATGATGTTTATTATTGATGAACAAAAAAGAAATAAATTGATACTATGACATATATTTTCCATATAGCAATTAACACTGTCTTTATTTAATGAACTGATTATTTCTGTAATTAAGAACAATAATAATTACTTGAAGTCTGGTTAGTCAAGGAGTTTTAAGAATTTTTTAAAAATAAGTCAAGAAGTGCAGCATTTGTAAAGACTTTGCTCATCATTTTGGTCCAGTATTCAGGAGGTCTCCATAGGTCTTACAACCACCTGAACATTCTGGAGGAGACCTTGGCCAAAATTAGGTGCGGTTCACTAGGCTGTACAACCAGCTCCTCCTCCCACATACTTTCCAACAACACACAGCACTTTCTCTGCTGCAAGACTCCAGTCAGTCTTTAAAATTCTGATGATTATCTGTTGAGATGAGAACAAACTGCACTATGATGATGAACGGTCTGCGAGATGTATGTCCCTGCTCCTAGAATTGTTAAATGGATTACTGAGACAGTAGATACATGTACATACGTGGGAAAGGGTAGAAATGACCATGGCATTCGTGATGGCAATAATAACAACAAGAGTTTGAGAATTTTCATTTGTTTTCTGGAATGAAACTTTTAAAAATTAAAAGAGTGGTTTAAGTGAGAATTTGGGAATGGGAGGAATGGGAATGAGAGGGCACAGGAAGGATTGGAAGAAGAAAATGGAAGGGGGATGCAATATAATTATACTTTAACTAAAAATTTTAAATTATTAAGGAAAAATACATATCTAAAACTTGGTTCATGTTTTAGTAGTTTTCTTTATTTTCCTTCTAAAACCTGCGGCACATGGATTCTTCTGGAACACAAATGACCCTAGATCTCAGGCCACAAATGCATGACTAATCAAATTGCAGGCTAAAGACCGTTTGCTGAAGCTCTCATGAGTTCTGTTCTAAACGGTTGGCTCAGACAGCAATTGATGCCCCTAGAAAACTGAAAAAGGTTCTAGTTAGAAATAACTTTGTCCATGTCAAACATTTTCTGTGTTTATCTCCATCATTTTTTTTCTGTAAGACGCTCAGATAAAAATTACATCTCTTTTGCTTGAGGGTTGAGGGTTCATGTGCTACGGTTTATTTCTCACCTGAAATCATGAGCTCATGGTGACATCAGGAGATGCAAAATTGGGAGTCACAGAAATTATACTATCGAATCCTAACCCCAACCAGCACTTCTCTCTCTCTCTCTCTCTCTCTCTCTCTCTCTCTCTCTCTCTCTCACACACACACACACACACACACACACACAAAGGATGACCAGACACACAGACACAGAAGAAAAAAAGGAAGATCGGTGATTTTTCTCCAAAACATGAAACTCATTATTTACAAATTATTTTTAATTATATGTTGAAATATAGAATCAATATTTCCTCAAGCCTCGGAAATAGACAAGCTGTCAAAAATGTATTGACTCCCTAAAGATTGGGTGGTATAAAACAGTAACTTTATACAAATGTGTGCAGCCTCTTAGAAGCCTCAAAAAACTTCAAGAGAGTTGCAAATGCAAAAAATCAAACTAACAAAACCAGCTCTCCAGTGGCAGGTGTAACCGCCCTGCCTAGCAGATTCTAATGGAGGAAACTCCTTTGACCTGGCAGGACTAACTTTCCCACAGCTGCCTCATTTGTTATCTCACCAAGTTCAAGACTCCTCAGCCTGTCAATAATCTCCAACATTCATTCTACAAGGCAATTAGATATCATAATAGCCGTACCCAACTCCAGGTTGGAAAATCGAAAAATACGGAAGGAAGTTCAAAGAGGGGATAAATGTGGGTAAGGAAAGTGACAAAGTTTTGATTCATGTTTTTTATGACATTTGGAATACATTAAAATGTATACCATGAAAATTATTATTAATCAATACATAATACCATAAACGACTTTTTAAAGGATAAAATAATAGAATTATTTCATCCTTCATTTACGGTTTTATTACATATTGATTCAATTGCTTTTGGATTTGTTTGCCAGGAGATTTAGACTTCTTTCATTTGCCCTGTAATAATACTGTGTAGGCATTTTATTTTAAATAAAACAATAATATAAAATTTTATTTTAAATAAAAATAATGTCCTGAGTAGTGTAATTGAGGCTGGCAAAAGTTTTGAACACTAAAGACATCTCTGCTACAATTCAGTTTTCTAGATTGCCATTGGCTAGTCATTTTATGTATGTTTGCAGTTTACATCTTACATATGTTTACCGTCATATGTTAAAGGTTCTCTACACTCACAAAGCACAGGGCACAGTCCCAACCATGTGAGTTGACAATCTCCTTGGATAAATAATAACAGTGTCTTTTTGAAATCTAGGAAATGTAAACTATCATAAAAATAGTACTTGAGAGAGTGACGGATGGAGCTGAAGTGCTATTATATATATATATATATATATATATATATATATATATATATATATAATATGTGAAAAGCATATCAGAAGAACCAGGAACTTTGGGAACAGGCAAGGCTATGCTAGGCCAGCTCAATTAATGACTAGCTGTGTGATGTAGAGCAATGTACCTAACCTCTTGAGGCCTTGGTTTCCTTATCTGTGAGAATAAGTTAATAATGCATAACTCATAGAGTTGCTGTGAGAATTGAGCCAGATAATATTTATGAGGAATCTAGCATAGAGCCTGGCACACAGCAGGAACTCAGTAAATATTGGTTTCCCTTCTTCTTTACTGTGGGGGATTCTGGGACATCAAAGATTCAGGCCCTAACATCTACGGTCCTGCAATCTAATTAGGAAGAGGAGACCATTCCTCTGGAGATGAGATGCATTAGGTAATAGTGAGAAGTGACAACCAAGCATGCAATAGAGCTTCTAGAACTACGGAAAGGAGGACGGGTAACCCAGGATCAGGAGAAAGTGGGATAAACGAGTATATGTGGGCTGGGGAGGGTGAAAGTAGAGAAGTCCAGAGTGACTTTTCCAGCAGGAGCATTATGGAGTGAATACGGAAACTGTGGAACATAGCAAGAACACTAGAACAAGCATTAGAATTCTAGGAGAGGATACAGAAGTAAAGAGTTCTTTTTAGACGATAAAGCAATGTTACTGATATCTCGTCTGTATGTTTTTCCCCAACTCAGCTCTAAGTTCCTGAACAAATAACCATTCCTGCATATTTCTGACCTAATACATGTAATAGTCTATAAAGGTGTCAGAAATAATGTGTTATCTGTGCTACTGAATGGCATAGTTGGTTCCATAATTTTGATATTGATTGCTATTAACACAAATATTTTATTTACCACATAAGTATCAGACGTAGTGATATCATTTAGGGTCAGTTATTTAGATGAATGCTTATCAATGAATTTTCATTGATACTCTTGTATGATAGTCTGCCATTTCTTCCCTTTGAAGTTCTACTCTGAATCATGTGGTCAGGAGAATTTTTTAAAATAAATAAATTGATTGATGATTATTTTTACATCCAGGCTGCAGTTTTCCCTCCCTCCTTTTCTCGCTGTCCCTTTGTTCTACTCCCCCTCTGTTTCCACCATCCAATCCACTCCTGTATTTCTGTTCAGAAAAGGTAGGTTTCCCAAGAGTATCAACAACACGTGGCATATCAAGTTATAGTAAGACTAAGCACCTCCCCATGTATTATGGCTGGGCAACGCAACTCTGAATGAAGAGTAAGGTCCCAAAAGCCAGTAAAAGAATTGGAGAAGATGGCCCCTGTTCCCACTGTTAGAAGTCTCACAAGGGGACCAAGCTATATAAATGCCACAATACATGCAGAGTGCCTAGGTCAGTCCCATGCAGGGTCCCTGGTTGTCAGTTCAGTCTCTGTGAACCCCTATGAGCCCAGGTTGGTAGAGTCTGTGTGTTTCTTGTGGTGTTCCTGACCTTTCTGGCTCCTGCAACCCTTTCTCCTACTCTTCTGCAGGATTCCCCGAGCTCCATCTAAAATTTGATTACTGAGTCTGGTAAGACTGGACAGTTTCAGATGCACCGGTTATATAAAGCCAAATTGCTATTAACAAATGGGCTGTAAGGCAGAAATGAAGTCTATAGTTTATTAGAAGCCAGGCTACTGAGAGTCAAGAAACCATCTCTGAATCAGTCCAAGACAACCTAGAGAACTGTCCTGCGAATATCTATTGTATCCATGAGATAATGGGCATTGTGGGAAAAGGATAGTAAACCACAGGTGGCTATTTTGCAGAGACAAGGTGTAAAAGTTGGCTACAGTTGTGCTGGGCAATGCTCTTCCATGCTCTCTGGACCACAGTCCTTTGGAGAGAAGAGCAGTGTTGACCATATGAGGATTCACACGAATGAATTTGTGTGTTACAGATCTATCTGTCTATCTATCTATCTATCTATCTATCTATCTATCTATCTATCTATCTATCTATCTCTATCTATCATCTATCTACCTACATATTCTTTACTTCTATATGTTTGTATTGAATACCTGGCCAAAAAAAAAATAGGCATATACTAGTGACTGTGCCTAAAACTCCTTGTAAGGCTTTTTGGGTTTTGTTTGATTGTTTGTTTTTTGAGTTTTTGCTTTTATCACAAATATTTATTAAACACCTACTGTGAACACAACTATCAGTTGCTGAGATTGAGGCTCTCGTTCATGCTTAAGAACACAGACACCTCATTGATGCACACTTCATACAGCCTCTTCCCTGCATGGCTTCCTGGACCATCATTAGCATTGCTGTTCCATTATTTTTACTCCATACATATTACAGTTGCTGTCCTTTCACCACTGTCTGAAAACAGCATGCCGCTTTAGTGAGAAGGGGATGATGTCAAATACAAAATCTACTGGGGTCGGCACTAATCCAGCTGGGCACTGCCATGTCACACTGTGGGCATGTTATTTCGCCCTAAAGGACTTCATATTCACACTAACTGGGAACGGGCAGTTAGTATTTATATACAGCCTGTTCCCCAGGGATGACCCATGGGCATGCAAGTTTTCCTAGAGCTGAGCGGCAGTGCTTTATGCGTGCTGATTTTCTGATGTGTTTTTATAGAAATATATTCTAATGTACGCTTCAAGCTTGGCATTACCCATCCGTGTATTCCATTTAAAATAAAACACAGGAAAGATGTTTCCAAAGAGGTTTCAATTTGGGCCACTCTCCATAAATCTCTTCTGATTTCTTTGTTTTCTGTTTTCAAAAGAAAAAAAAAAAGCTATTGGAGTGTCAGCATGCTGGAGTTTTTGCTGGTTATTTATGGTGTAAAATCAGCATCACTAAATAAAGCAACTGCCAAGTAAATATGTTCTACTTCCAAAACCAGATCTCTCTCTATGACTGAAGCCTTGGATCTAATTAAGGAATTTCCAAATGCTGTATCTTTGAAATCTTCCAACAACAACAAGAAGAAAACCACACTGTATCTGGGACTTGTGACATGTTAGCTGTGGATGTAAAAGAAGCTGCCCGCTCTGAAGCTGAACTTTAATATATTACAATAGCATTTCGTCTTTCATAAGACCATTGTGGGAGAACGTGCCTCTGCTAAAGCCTTTTCACTGCTATGAGGTCCTTCTGCAAGGATTAAACAAACACTGCATGAATTCTTAAGACACTGTATTCCTTTCAAAATCAAACCCTGACAAGAAAATGGTTAGTGCAAGTGTTTCGTATGTGAATAAAGAAAACATGTAGGTTCAGGAGGTATATCTCAGCCACAAGGTACGTCAGTAAAGATCTAACAGGAGGTTAGTAGGCATGCATATGTTCCATCTATCTCTAAGGAGGAAATTGGGTTGAAAACACTGTAACAAAGGAAGCTTCTCTGTGCTGCTCCAGGATAGAAGATTCTTATGGTTTCTGAACGCCCATGAACAGATGCTTCTGTATTCATTCTTCCCCCATCCATCGAAAATTACTGAAGGAAAAATTGAGAGCATTTTCTCATAGCACAAAATGGATGGCCATGACTTGGAAAACTGAAGATAGTAAACCCACTCCTTGCCATGCTTAGTAGGCCTATGTGTATATATATTAAACATCTACTAAATACTGAAATACTTGGAGAAAATAGTTTTATCATTGCGCAATAGAAAAATAGTATGAGATTCTGACGTCCATAAAGTAAAATACCACTTTCTCTTCAAATAATGATTTACAATGTAATTGCGACTAAAGACTACATCATAATCAAGAATGAGTTATCCTAAAATTGACTCTTGGAGCATTTCCCACTGTAAGAGAACTGTGGTAAGAAATGTATTCAGGCCCCTATGATAATGATGATATTTCAATTCTGCATTTTATTTTGAATGAACACACACGAAATGAAACTTTAATGCTTTTTTTTTTCCAGGGTTTTGAAGGATTGGGCTCCAAAGACTTCAACTATTTTAGGATAATCTTTCTTATATGTAAAACTTTAAATGTATTTAGAAATATCACATTATAGTTTGCATTTTCAAGTTGGCATACATATGTGACCCTGAGAAGTTGAAAAATGAGAGAATCGATGTGAATTATACTTAATGTATTTTACCATGTATATTTTCATGGACATACATTTCCCAATATAACTGTAAGTACATATCAGTGTATATATGTACACACTAATACAAATGTATTTATAATTTATAAATTTGTATACACTATGCACCTACAAATACAAATAGGTTTACACACAAATTCAGAATCATGTGAGTACTTTACTGTGTTCATGTGATCAGCCACCAGTATGTTACTATCTTGGCCTTTCCTCTTTTTTAAACAAAGAACCAGATTTGCCTCTGGCCACAGTCTGCACTCTGTAGAACACACACACAACTTCAAAGAAGCCATGTAAGCATTAGGCTTTTGAAGCTAGGCAGAAGGCATATGTCTACACGCCTTAAGGCACAGCAAGGTCAACCAAGGCCCTTATGGTCACACAGAAGATGTAGCTTTGTGATCAAACTAGCTGTGAAAAGTCTGAAAGCTACAGTTCTTTTACCACTCCTGGTCAAACAGACAAGTGCTAATTACTACAAAAAGCATTATGATGGTCTACAGGACAGTGCCTCCTCCAGCAGCAGCTCATTGGCCAGCTCATTTGCCACTTATGAGCATAGCAGTTAATGTTTGGATGTTTTCTGCATTTAATACCTGTCTAAACCAGAATGTCTCATGATATGATATGTGCAACTGTTATTCTCATGTATTGACTATCTTATAGTGATTTAGCCCTTTCATACCTTTCAACACATACACAAATACTATCTCTGTATTAAAGATGGTAAAACCAATGCTTTCATAAATGAGTGGGCAGGGTTTATAGTCTACTGAGCAGCAGAAGTGGGAATTCACTCGAGGTTCCTCTGTCTCTGTTTCTTTTTTTTTCAAATATTTATTTATTTATTTTGTATTCAATATTCTGTCTGCGTATATGCCTGTAGGTCAGAAGAGGGCACCAGACCTCATTACAGATGGTTGTGAGCCACCATGTGGTTGCTGGGAATTGAACTCAGGACCTTTGGAAGAGCAGGCAATGCTCTTAACCACTGAGCCATCTCTCCAGCCCCTCTGTCTCTGTTTCTTCAGCCTCTTAGAAAACATTAACTAGAGATATTTCATTGAATACTTGAAGTACCACAAATATTGTGCTAACTGGTGAGCATCCATCTCACCGTATTCTGTAAAAGTTTTCTGCCAAAGGAAAAAGTCTCTCTCTCTCTCTCTCTCTCTCTCTCTCTCTCTCTCTCTCTCTCTCTCTCTCTCTCTCTCTCGCTGTCTCTCTCTCTGTCTCTCTCTCTCTTCCAGCCTGGCTGTATTCTGTTAAGCCATTGGCTGAAAGCAGCTTCTTTATTAATTTACCAAGAAAGAACAACACATATACAGAAGGACTTTCCACACTGTATATATGTGTGTGCATGTGTATACATGCATTCTTGCAGGCATAAAAACATGCGTGCAGTTATTCAGCCTCAATGTTGAGATGTACTATAGAAAACTTCTGCATGCTCCATCCTAGAGTGTTTCAATCTGGGATGGCAGAAGACGATACAGATGTGTGGGGTTGTCTTCTGTCATATACACTTTGAAAACCTGGAGGATAAATTTCCTCTCCACATTACAATTTTCTTAATATGTTTGCCACTTTAAGGACAAAACAGTACAAATTCAATCCCCATTCTGAGGCTGGAGATGAAGAGCCCATGCTACTCTTCCAGAGGACCCAAGTTCAGTTCTCAATACCCACATCAGGAAGCTCACCACTTCCCCTAACACTGAACCCAGATTATCCAATGCCCTCTTCTAGCCCCTGTAGGCAACTGCATTCACATGCATATACCTATACACAGATATACACGTACACAGGATTGAAAATAAAAAATCTTTTTTAGATGAACGTAGGGTGAGTTGAGACAGTCTGTCCACATAGTAGACTAGCCTGGCCTTGAACTCACAGAGAGCTGCCTGTCTTTACCTTCAAGCACTAGGATTAAAGGTGTGTGCCGTCTTTATAAGTGTTGAAGCTCAGATTGGAAGTTATCCTGACAGTCAGGAGCCAAGGAATACCACAAAGTAACTGAAAGCGTAGCAGCTCACAGCTCTGCTCCAAGGAAAGGTTTCCCCAATGCAAGTGGAACAACTCTGCTCCAACAGCAGAGGAGGATTTCCCCAACAAAGTTGTTACAACACTTCTTTGTTCTGCTCTGGAGAAGTGTTACAGCTCTACTAAACCAGAGGAAATTTTCCCCAGTGAAAATGTTACAGCATTGTTCTCCTCTACTCGAGTGAAGTGTTACAGCTCTGTTCAGCTCTCCTGAATGGAACAACTCTGGTCCCCAAAGAACAAAATAAAAAACCACCTCAGAGTAAGTCTATTTCTTATATACCTCTTAAGACACGCTCACCTAGCCTCAAGTTTTCTTGTTTACAGTCTAACTTATTTACTAGATATTCTTCCTGTTCCTACCTTGTTAGACACATGAAGTGAAAATGGAGTAATAATTTTGTTCTTGTTTTGAGGAATTCTAGAATCTAAGGAGTAAATAAGAAATATGAAGGAAAAAATAATAACCTCATTTATTAAATACTTACAATGAAACACATATCAAATCTAAGAAAGATTGACTAAACCTCACAGATACATGCAAAACAAAGTCTTGGCCCTATTTAGAGATAAGAAATTGGAAGTTCATGAACTCTTGTTCAAGGTATAATATGAGTAAGTAGCAACAATCAAGTTCACGTTCAAGTACTTTGAGCTTCTAGCTCGAAGCTCACATTCACCTGCTGAACTAGGAGGGCAGCACAGAAATGAAGTGTTCCTATAGGAAAGCAACCTGATGACTATAATGGCATCAAGATTGGTATATATACATCACCTCTCATGACTCTGAGGACGGTGACTTCACCAAGTCTTTCCTCCAGGACTTCATATGAAATAAAACCCAGAGTTCCCAGTACAGAAATTCAACAAGTGAATAACAGCCCTGCCAACTTCTGTCTTACAAACTGAGGAAAGATAAAGAAAGACAGCTTATCAAAGTAGAAAAGGGAGCCCTTACCCACAATGCTCCTCTTTCCCACCTTGGGCTGGCAGCATGTTTTCCCCAAAGTAAGACGTCTAAAAGAAAGACTGGCTACATTTGGGAGATGGTAACCTCAGACGATCAAGCATTAGCAAGCATGTCATGAAATGAGCTTCAAGGATATGCCAAAGAGGACATCAAAATGTGGAACAGAACAGGAGCTTGCATGAATGACCAATGCTGAGAAAAACAAGCTAGCTGATTTCTAAATCACCTACTCGCCTACAGATAAATAAATGCACACCAGTAAAGGAGTAATATTTTGGGGGAAGAAGACAAAAAGTATTGATAATTTTGAACTAAGAATCCTTTGACAAAGGCTGCTATTGAAGACTGAATTTATAAAACTGTGGAAGCCAGAGCACATAACATCTAAATGGATAGCATTCTAGTGTTTCCAAATACAGCAGATCTACATCATTCTGGGACCTACTATTTATAAGAAGAGCAAGATAAATGTTAATGTTGCCCAAATGCACAGATAGATACAGCAGATTGGTAGATTTGTTGGGCAGTTGCACAGATGAACTCATCGTGGTTGTGAAAACATTTGCAGAAACTGTGCAAGGTCAAGCCAGGTGAAATTCCAGCATAGTTAGGGCAGGTACAAAGTCTCATCCCATTACAAGGAGCTGTGGACAGTTGTGAGCTAGCAGGAGAAGGAAAATCGGTATTATTTAAGGATGTTATGGCCCGTGAGGTCACCACACTCTAGTGGAGGGACACAAACCCAAGAGTACATTGGCAGCCAAAATTGGACATGGTAAATATTTTAAAAAGAAAGAGGAAATAAAGCTATGTGAGTATGGAAGGGAGTGGATGAATATGATCAAAATTCATTCATGAAATTTTCAAAGAACTAATTTTTAAAAGTAAAAAAAAATATATAAGCCTGGTGGATAGTTGTTGCTATCCTGTTATATATATTAAAAAAAGAAATCTTCAAAATCTGAAGTGGTTACATGAAATAGAGCTTGGTTAGTGTTAACAATAATGAGAGAAAGTAAGGCTGGATAATGAGGCAAATTTTCTCAATGAAGGAATGTACTGAATGACAGTGGTTTCACCTTTAAGGAACTACAAAATGTAAATTTTCAGGTTTACAAAATCTGTAACTTATATTTTGGGACAAATTTATACTTTAAATGTCATGGTCAAGCTATCTTATAAAACTTCTTCCCGGATTTTACTAGCTTGCTTTATTCACAAGTCATGAATTTCACTAAGGAAAAGGTGAAAATGGAGGGGCTGATGATAAAGCGATGCTAAGACCCCGAGCTTTAAAATCAATATTAAATTAGATGAAGCATCTCCTCAAACGTAGCATATGATTAAGAAAATGTGTGGCTACCTAAAACTTTAGGTGATGTCTATGTTCTCATGGTTGTGTGATCTGTTGGAAAAAGCTTTCTCCTGCTACTCAGGGTGTTTGATAGACTCCCAGCGATGGAACTACTGTGGCAGGGGCTCTATGGACCTCTCTGGAGTCCCGTGGACATGTACAGCAAGTCATGTTTCATTGGCTAACTGCTGGAGCCTGTCTAAGGACATTGCCAGAGCGCTTCTCCTTAAAGGTAGTAGCCTACATTAGATCTTTGACAACCAACACCAGGGATTCTCCCTCTTCCCACAAATCAAAAAAATCTGTACCCTGGAGAGGTTTGAGAACTTGTCACCAAACAGAGCTCTGCTTTGAACCTGGCCTAATTCCCAACACACACACTCTGACTTTCAGATTTGTTCAATGTCTCAAAGTCTGCTGCATGGAGCCCTTTGAAAACTTCTTCATAGCCCCAAACCCAACAGCTGCCGAGGAAGCACCGTAGAAAAGTGGTCAAGGGACTACACTCATCTAGACTCGGTGGGATGGAGGCCTCACAGCTCTGCCCCTTATCATCCCTGATTTTAAGCAAGGTCCTTAGCACTTCGGTAGCCTCACTTGCTTCTTTGGAAATGGGGGTTACATTTTTATCTTCCTCATTAAGTTGTTTGAGGAAAGAAGGAAAACATATAACACATACTACCTGATACATACAAAGCAGATAGGAGAGTCCTGTAAAGAATTTAATGTGTTGCATTATTCGTCTTCATCTAAATTTATAATCACAGACAGAAAGCTACAATAAGATATTTTGTAAGCAATCATTTTGTAATGACATGTAATTCAGTGTATATAAAGCCCCTTTATCAAATAGATAAATGCCATAGCTCAGATAAAGAGGTTGTGGAGGTGGTGTGACTTGACCTTTTAGATAACATAACAGGTATCATACTGTAATTTTTTAAACCATCACATTTTCCCTTGTTTTGGGAGGATAAAAATAAAATCGCAGAGACCATGCATGAAAAAGCCGATTTTAAATGTGTCCCAGTAAATACCCAAGCAATCTAAAGTTGTAGTGATTGATAGCAGAAGCGGCTAGCAGCCGGCCAGCTCTGCCTTCCTTAATTATAAAATACAATTTCAGTTTTGAGCCTTCCAACCCAAGGTTTACAAAAGCTCCGAGAACTCCTCAGCTCGGCGGCTGATTGCATCGGCGGCGCCACTTTCTCAGGTCCTGCCAGGCCGGGCTGGGATGATAATTACTTAGGAAGTGTTTGATCTCAATGATGAATACGTGATTAGTTTTTCATGAAATCAGTCAACCACACGGCGCAGCACTACTCATGTGAGACCTTGTTGATTTAGCTGTTAGAAAGCACACATCTCCCTCGCTTCAGACGTCGGACATTGGTCTTTGGGGAAAACGGGGTGGGGAAAAGGGCAAGTTTGTGGGTAATGATATTGCAGAGGTGGACGGCTGAGATTGCCTCATTTTCCTCCCTCTCATACCCACCTTGCTGTCTTCTACTGCATGACTCCTCATTCCATTCCAGGGGGTGGCTTCTTTCCTTCCTTCTTTCTTTCTTTTTTTCTTTCTTTCTTTCTTTTTCAAGAAAAAGAGAAGGAAAAAAACTAACTCAGAGTTTCATGACACCGTTGTTATCTTTCAAACCCGCAGAGGGAGTTGCCTCGATGAATTCTGTTTTATGTGTGAAATGTTTATGTGATTTTTCAAGAGCGGTCGCCCTGCCGCCGCTTAACTTTGATGCATTGCGATCACGGGTTCTCTCCTGTAAAGTGCTTTTACACACCCCTTCCATAAATTGACTTAAGAGTTAGACAGGGAACATTCCACACAACTTGGATGCTCAATAGAAAATTGTCTAGGAGAGCATTTTATGTTTGGTTTACACACATATGCGCGCACGCACGCGCGCGCGCACACACACGCAAACACTTTTCTAAGGTCTGGATTGAGTATATACATTTCTTTGTTTCCTTGTGTCTGCATGAATATTTGTGTGTGTGTGTGTATGTGTGTGTGTGTGTGTAAATATCTGTGTGTGTGTCTGTGTGTATGATATGTGCCATTTCTCTATGAGTCAATACAACTTGGTTATTTTTAAAAAGTCTGTAATCCTGGTCAAAAATCAGTAAAAAAAAAGATACGATTGTTCATCATTAAGCTGTGCTCATTCGGTTAATGGTGTATAAGCAGTGGACATCAAAGAATCAGGAAACCAATTTCCTATATAATGCCCGATCTTAAAGGCTCGGTAAAGTACTAAAGTAAATAATTCTTTAGATTATTCTTGTGACAATAATTTATAAAAGCTGATTTTTCAAATATTCCATCTTTGTTTTCATAATACAGAAAGCACTTTAAAGAGAGAGCATGCATATACAATATATACAAGTGGGACTATTTAGTTTAAAAATCATCCTCAAATAATGATATAATATTTGGATCAAGATGCCTGAAAAATTATGCTCAGTTTTTTGTTGTTTTTAAAAGTAGAAATGAAGCTTGAGAGATAACTCGGCAATAAAGATCACTTGCTGCTCTACCAGAGGACCCAAGGTCATGAGGACCAGCGCCCATGACCAACTGCAGGAAATCTGACATCCCTGGTCCCTGAGGAGACCTTATGTTCATATACCCATGTGCAAACACATGCACAATCATAAGATAGTTAAAATAAATCTTTTTAATGTACAGATTAAGTAATCTTGTGTTAATATTAGAAGCCTACATTCTAAGCTGAGACACTGGAGTATTTTAGACAGGGAATTCTTGAAAGCATTTCTGTTTTGAAGCAGATTGTGCCAACTCTTTGTTAGGAAGGGTTGCCTTGTACCTCTTTAGCATGTATCTAGTCTCTGACCACTAAGAGCCATGGCTCCATCCACTTTGCATCACAGTCTCAACAATTATAAATGCCTCCAGACATTGCCAAAGGTGGTCTAGGGCCAAAGCTGCCTTGATTAAGAATTGCTATTTGTGGCAAAAAATTTGAGAGATGGACATGAGACACCCAAAGTGAATATCTTGATTTTATATAACAAGTCAAGCCTTATTTATCAACTGGAATAGGTAAGAATCTTCAGACTTGTGCTATTTCTTTAGCAGAAAAGTTGTCAGAATCATGGCATTGATATTTGTTCCGTGGGCTAAGAACATAGGCCAAATTCCATGGAAATACCAGTAGCTGATTACTGCCACCGCTCCTCATTTATACCATGGCAGCTCTTCTTCTGCAGCTTCACATTTTGAATAAAAATGAGTGGAAAGGATAACTTCAGAAAGTATAGGAGTTAAAAGAGCAGACAGTTCATTTTGATGACATGTCTTAAATAAATGTGGCAAACGTTAATATTAAAGAAGGTCATTTTGTTGGTATAAATTTTCTAAACATAATCAATGTGCAGTGGAAAGAGATGTCTTTACAACAGTGAATAAGTAAGTGACTGGTTCAGAAGCAAAACTCTTGTCTGGCTGATGCAGGACAACTCCACTGCTGTCCAATTTTTATGGCCTGACAAGTATTATCTCATTATTCTTTCCCAAAAGGAATAGTCAGGCTGAAAATGCAAACAAAGCAGGCTATGCAATAGCATGATTATTATCATTTAGAGCTACAAACACATACAGTACCAACCAAGTTACCCTAGTAACAACCCAAATGCTATTCTGTTTTTGAAGTAAATTCTAGAAGATGGCAGGTCTATCTCAGCATTATAAGTTCTAAACTTTACTCTAGACCTTCAGAAATACCTAGATTTAGATTTTATTTTCCTCTTCCAGAGCCACAGAGCAACAAAGATTGTTTTACAGGCTTAGAATTCTAAAATATAAAATAAAACTGACAAATAGGTTCTTGTTACCAATGCCAATGGTCTACTTTATATACCAATGCAACTACTTAGTGCTACTGAAAATGGTATTGATCTCCATTGATTTAAATTTTTTTTCTAATAGTCTATAAAATATTCATCAAGGTCTTTAAATCCACCTGTTGACTGGTTTAATTAAATCTTTAATGATTGGTAAAATGACTAATATTCAATATGCCAAGCAGAGCCATAAACTTTATACATGTGTTTTCTCATTTACTCTTCAGTGCAACCCAATATCCCTAGAAAAGTGGATTGGCAGTTAGTTTAGAACCATTTGTTGATCTTACAGACATCAGGTTTTGGTTCCTAACAACCATTAAGAGACACACAACCATCTGAAACTCTATTTCCAGTGGGTTTAATCACCTTCTTTTTGCCTCTGTGTGTACTAGACATGTCTGTAGTCCACATACATTCATGCAGTCAAAAATGCTCATAAACACAAAATAAAAATAAATAAATAAATAAATATTGTTTTAAACAGCCAATGAGGTAAGTGCCCCATTACTATTCTTTGAGGAATCTGTAAGGAAGAGGGAGTAATGCTTCCCTTGGTACACTAGCTAAGAAACAGCCAAGGTCTACTGATAATGAGCCTACATATTTCTTAATAGGTGTTTTATGGTAGTGTGTACACTTCCATTTTCCATATCTGTAAAACAGGTGGTACAAAAAAATTAGACAGGTAGACTTTGGTGAACTGAAATTCAGAGATAATAATCTTAGTAAACTGAGTAATAAGAGCAGAGATCTGATTTGATGCAATATGCATACTGGGGTCAGAACTAAAATCCCACTAATCTATGATTATGCATGTGCTGCTACCACTATTCTGAGTAGAAGGGATGGTCGTATTTTGTTCATACCCACCCAGAGTTTCTCCATGGCAGGGAGAGCGTTTACTCGGGTGTTTCTCCCAGTTAGGGGCTATCCTCTAGCCTGAAAACACAGCAAAGCTGGTCTGCCTACAAAGAAAAGCTACTTCCGTGGCCTCATCAGTTAGCCCACTTAAATAAATTATCTGAAGAGAATAAAAACATGTTAATAAGGAGAAACAATGAGAGGACTGGGAGGGACATCCCAACTTTCTTCTATGGGGGACAGTGGTTCTTTCCTGCAAATACTACAAATACTCTAATTTCTAACCAAGCTCTAAATCTCAATGAGTTGGTGCCATTTTATTGATAGCAACAAAATTAATAAAAGTCCATAAAGTCTTGTGATATCTGTCCTGTCCAGAAATGAAGACTTTCAGCAAACTACTACTATGGCCATCTACCCCCAGGTCAGGAGGGGTCAGTATTAAGCTAAATGCCCACTTCACATCACATACGTAGAAAATACAACTCAAGTGTTTTCGAATGATGGATGGATTCAGCAGCTTGGGGCTTCATGACTGCAGGGCTAGGGCTATTTCTGCCACAAGGTGCTTCCCCTGGGGCACTGTAGATCATTTCTGCATAAGGAGTTGCCTTGGGTGGCAGGTTAATAGGACTAACACCCCTCACAAGGCTTCCCGTGATAGCATGGCTGTGAGTAGGGATAGATTTATTAATAGAAACATGACAAGAGCCACTCAACTACATCTGTTTTGGAAATAAACAGAACAAAAGAATAAAAAGAAAAATAATGTGCTGGTAGAAAGTTGGGGGTCTCTAATTAAAATGGGAGAAAGTAAGTCTTCTCTTTATACAAGGGTGAAAATCGAACTTTCTGTAGCTACAACTCCGTGCAGAGTTAGTGCCCTTTCTATGGAAATTTGACATGTTCATAGCCTAAGGGATGAACGCAGACCTCTAAATCAAGCTTAGGCATGAGGTATAAGAATTGCCTAAGTATCAAAAACACAAAACACAATAAATGTCCATTAGGCATCTGCCTGAATAAGGGGTGCTCTACCTCAGATGCCATGTCGGACTGCTATGAAGACACAGCCTAAAACTGTAGCCATAAAATGATTTTCCTGCCCTGAAATGATGGGGAGAGTTCTGCTCCCTCTGTGCAAGAAGGGCAGAGACTGAATCAGTAGATTCAAGGGAAACCTAAACCATAGAGAATCAGATTTTCTAGACCCATAAAACAGTAAAGTAGTGAGTAACTGTAATACCATCCCATTAACAATAAAGATCTCCTTAATTTAAAACCCTGGAAACCAAAATAATAGACTTTGAATTAACTATTTTAGGTTTTCACTTTTTCATTCTTCATTTAATAACATTAAGATATCCTTGAATTATATATATTTAATATTGAAGTAATGAAGTCTTTGATTAATTTCTCAAAGTGATGAAACCCTCCTCCTTCAAATTTGTTCAACCAAATTTACTTGTCTGTCTACCCAGAACCATGGTAAATGTGACTCCATATCCAGTGTCTTTCTTGAGATGGCTCAAATATAAGCAGTTGAAAGGACAGTAATCCCATGTAGAAATTTGCTAAAATGGAAATATATCTTCTTTACTGTACCGGCACAAAATAAAGGCAATGCAGATATCAAAGAATATTTACCAGTTTATTGTTAAACTTACTGAACCAAAGTTCCAGCGTAGCACAGGTAGCGAGGAACAAAAGGGACGAGCCGCCTCTCCACGCACCCTTTATTGGCATGGATTCACCTGAGGCAAACCCCGCCCTCTAAAGGGAGCTGATTTAACCCCTTTATCTCCCCCTTTTGTCTAAATAAGACACAACTAAACCAAATCTAACTATAACAATAATAACAAATGATAAATATAACAAACAATATTGAGAGCAAAAGTTTTGCTAAAGAGTAACTACAATTAAATAATCTTCAACTCCATCAAAGATCTGAGAAGGGAGTAAATATTACTTAACAAAAAAGAGATATCCAAAATGTGCAACAAATGACAGAGACAACTGACTGCCTGGGCAATCACCCAAAATCTCGTTTGCAATGTTGAGTCAACCAACTTTGGCTAAGGCCTAACATAACTGACATACCATTCTCAAATGCAAGGAACTTTCTTAGGATTATCCTACCCTGTCTTGGCAAGATAAGACAATCCTGTTTATATCTTAGTCAGTAGTTGAGGTATGGGTTTTTCTTAACCCAAAGGCCAGTTCTGCCAGGAAGACAAGCTCCCAGTGGAGTGTCTTTGGTGCTCAACGTTCTCTCGGGAGTAGAGTGGTGTTGCCAGGAGTAAATTGTGTCTCAATGGCACATAATTCTAGGTTAGATTAAAGGCCATTTTCTACAGCTCTTCAAAGAGGCTGAAGATTATACTATCTATACTGAAAATAATCTCTATGTATCTAAAAAACCTGATTAACCTAAAAATAATATGACAAACATGTAATTCTCAATACCTATCTAATTTGAAAACTAAGGGAATAAACAATTGTGCAATGTATGAAGACAATGATCTTCACTTGTAAACAATGTCATTACTTATCAAATGTAAACAATGTTATTACATAAATAGGACCAGAGGTAGAAATGTACATTGTGATATGATAGATGTATCCATACAATATAAGCATACTCTTATACCAAAATAGAGGTAGGAACACTCACATTCAATATTCAATATATCAATATACAAAAAACAGTACCAACATAATTTTCTAAAAACAGTAAGTCACAAATACCAATCATCCCATCAACCCAGTTAATCCCCCTCTTTTTTTTTTTATATATCCCTAATTCCATACAATATCTCCCCGTCCCCTCACCCCTAAACCAACCACTAAAAGATGTCCCTAACCCTGTGGGCAAACTCTGTTGGGAGAGGGGACGTCGTCCTCTTAGATTGCTTCTAGCTGACATGGGGGCGACGTTCTTCTTAGGGGCCCCTGTGAAAGCAAACGATGGTAAAATTCCCAAATTAACCTTTGACTTAAGAAGACTATAACTAGTCTCTGTGTGTTTCGAGAAGGTCCGGCCAGAGCGTTGTCAAAAATGTGCATCATATGAAATTGTCTCTTGCAATTGGTACCAAAAAACAGATCCAAAATTAGTGCTTAAAAAAAAAAAATTCATGACGTCATAAAAACCAGATTGAGTTGATGTTGTGGGGCCCCATCTTCATCCTGGAAACTTCAAAAATTACTGTAGGAAAATATGTTGCTTGTTATGGGAAATTTAAACATTAACAACTTTCCTGCTGTTCTAAAAGTCTAGCCTCTTGCCTGAATAAGCATTTCCATTTTAAGTGCGGTCCACTCTCAAGGACCGCGGAGCTCAGCTGGAGCCAGTCCAAGGGGGTTGCTTTGCTTGTTGTGGCCCAAGATTTTAGCATCTCTTTAACAAAAGGGGAGTGCATCCCAAAAGACATGATGGCCTGTTTAATTTCTTTGAGATCATTCATACGGACAGGCTCCCATGTATCTTCCTTGATGACCCTAGGGTTTCTGGAACCAACCACCTTTTCTGTTGTTATTACAGGAAAGGCATGTAGAGCTGTAGGTAGAGCTTTGTGAAAATTGTCCCGGAGGGATTTATCCACAGATGTAGTTAAAATTTGCCTCTCTACCCTTTGCTCTTCTTCATCAGAATTTAGAAATTCCTCAATCTTTTCAATTCTATTCACCATTGCTTTTTGTAATGTCTGAATCTCCTGCCCAGAATTATGTTCTAAAGCCTTCATTGAGGATTCTAGAGTATGAAATTTGTCCAGTAGAGATAACTTGTCATCTTTGGACATAATTTTTATGGCATAAACCGTGCCTTCTTGTATTGACAATCTTTCCGCCAATCTGTCATACGCTTTAGACAAAATTCGATTGTCACATTCAGCAGTTTTGATTCTCTCAGTTAACGTTTCAGTTCCTACAGAAAGGGACTGCTGAAACTTACGATCTAATTCAGCTGTTCCTTCTTCCATAGTAATGAATTTCTCCTTAACATCAACCTGTACTTTTTTTAGATTTTGCTCAGTTAACCGAGTCATGTTAAACAAAGATTTGTTTTCTTCCTGGAGAACTTCAAACTGATTCTTGAGAAGATTGTTGTCACTCTCAATAGTTTTTAAACGTTCAACCTCTGCCTTAAGAGATTTGATCATTTTCCTATTATCAAACCAAATAGTGCTAAGGAAAATTAAGAATCCCAGGAATATCCATATATGTGGTGTGGTAGACACCTCTTGTAAGATCTCCCAAATGGTGCATTCAAAAGAACTATTGAAATAGGCTGCGGTCACGTTGTCAGACATTATTTAGAAAAGAAAAAGTTCTCTTACCTGTAATAACTGGTTCCTGCCAGTGGTGGCGAAAGAGCCCAGTTGAATCCACGTGTCCTAAATCTGAAATAAAAGGACTCAAAAACAAAATTGAAACAGACACCAAGCTGATAAGTATTTTTTTGCCGGGGCTCTCAGGCCGCTGTCACGTGACCTGAGCGCTGGCGGCGGTGGGGGTGGTGGGAGGGGGAGCAGACACAGGCAGCGCGCGCGCCGGCGGGCGGTTGCGCACGGGAAATCTGGCCGGGGCGGCTCGGAACAGAGGCTTAGGCGCTGTTAAAAAGGCTCTGTGGATATCAAACTCACTGCTTGATACTCTAACAAGCAGCAGGGAAAATCGAGTCGCTCAGAATCTCAGCTGTTTCAGTGCGCGCCCAGAGAGACTGCTCAGAATCTCTACTTCTTCCGCGCGCGCCCAGAGAGACCGCCGCAGCGACCCCGGGGTGGAAGAGACTCCGTTCGGGGCCGGTTCTCAGCAAAGCCCCACGGGGGAGGCGCCAGATGTACCGGCACAAAATAAAGGCAATGCAGATATCAAAGAATATTTACCAGTTTATTGTTAAACTTACTGAACCAAAGTTCCAGCGTAGCACAGGTAGCGAGGAACAAAAGGGACGAGCCGCCTCTCCGCGCACCCTTTATTGGCATGGATTCACCTGAGGCAAACCCCGCCCTCTAAAGGGAGCTGATTTAACCCCTTTACTTTACTTTCGTGACCTGACTACCCATTTACCATAGTCATAAAAATAGCTTATATGTGTTAAGTAATCACTACTCAGGGTTCTGTGCTTCAAGAAAAAATAATGTTGGTCGTAAGACTGGTCACTTTTTTTTTCACTTCAAAGAGCAGAAGATTTAAAACTGACACAAGAGTCTCACTGAAAGACTACTCTTAGGAAGACACCTAAATGGTAGTTTGAAACTACTCTGTGGTACATTTAGAGATTCTAAGAGAATACAAGCTAGCAATTGACAAGACTTGTCCAGGCTGCCTACTTTGAAGCAAAGGTATCATAATGTTATGTGCAACTCAAGCTTGTCCTTTAATTATCATGGCAGTATAACAAAAAAGTGGCAGCAGATATTTTTAGGTAGGTTAGTTGGAAAGCTTTAAGTATAGCCAAGACCTGAGCAATCCAAAATGAAAGCCAGTAGGTACCTGTGCCCATTGACCACTCAAATGTGGCTATTCCAAAGTGAGGAATCATGTCAAATTTCTAAGACTTGGTGCAGGATATCTCATAGATGAGTTTATGCAGCTTGAATTCTGAAATAATGACGATTTGGAGGCATCAAGTTACATTAAATATTTCACTGCAATTCATTTCCTTAGATTGTAATTGGGATTTGTAAGCCAAATAAACCCTTTCCTCCCCAGGTTGCTTTTAGTCATGGTGTTTATCAAGCAACAGGCCGCAAACTAAGACAGCCTATGTATAACTATGCAGGTCTTTAGTTCAGTCTTTTATTTTTCTTTGTAATTTCCTATGATTTCTTACCTGCCTATTTCTGCTCCTTGTTACCATGTCACAGGAGTCAGGAAGAGCTAGACCGTCAGCTGTGCCCTTGTGGCTGCCCATTCCCAGTGACAACAATCTACAACCACTCTTTCCTGTAGTGGAGGCTTTTCTGTCCCACCTGGCCCCATAGAGTTTTTTTTGTTGTTGTTGTTGTTTTTGTTTTTTGTTTTGTTTTCGAGACAGGGTTTCTCTGTAGCTTTGAAGCCTGTCCTGGAACTAGCTCTTGTAGACCAGGCTGGTCTCGAACTCACAGAGATCCACCTGCCTCTGCCTCCCGAGTGCTGGGATTAAAGGCGTGCGCCACCACTGCTCAGCTCCACAGCCATTTATAAAAATAACTGCTCAGAGGCTTAATATTAACTACAAACTGTCTGGCCTATTAGCTCAGGCTTGTTACTAACTAGCTCTTACAACTAAATTAACCCATTTCTATTAGTCTATATTTCACCCCAATGCTCGTGGGTTGTTACCTTATATTTTTCTTCCTCGGCTGCTGCTGGTGTCTCCTTGACTCTGCCCTTCTCCCTGTATTCCTGCTTGGATTTCCCACCTGGCTCTATTCTGATTGACAAAATCAGCTTCTTTATTAACCAATGATAATAAAACATATCCCCAGCATACAGAGGGGTTATCCCACAGCACTTTCCAGATTTGCTGAGAGTGCTAGCAGGCAGCTTCTCTTCCAACACGTTAAGCTTTGGCAACAGCATTTCTGACCATAAGCTCTGCTCACAGAATTTTCAGTTCTAGCCTCAGTCGGCGCCTCACTGCACAGCTGTTTCCTATATTACTCTAACACTGTTCTTAGTGTCTAGGAATTACATTTAAAGAAGTCCATTGCTTTCTGTTGTAAGGTTATATTAGTTATTGCTCTCTTCTATCTAGACTTCAGGTTTGTATTTTAAGCTCTAATTTAAGAGATGAAGGAAAACAAAGAAATATAATGAACGGTTTCTGCTCTTAAAATCTCTGACCATCCAATTAAGTAGATTAAAAAATATTTAAAGGAGTAGGAGTCATGGAAATATACTTCTGGTACCAGGACAAGGTGAATAACTGTTTATTCTCTGTTAGCCCTCCCTCGAGTTAGAAGATTGCCCTGCAGAAATAACTGTGAATGATATATAACAAACGAGATCTTTTGTTGATTCTTTGCTACGACTCCCAGTAGTAAATGTTTTCATGTACATTTCAATAAGCTAATAATGACAATAAAAGAACTGAAATAGTCTGGTCTAGGTATAGACTGAGAATGGGACTGAGAGCCAGATATCCCCAGAAATCACTGTGCTCCCAATCCATAATGTCCCCCAAACGAAGGAGCCTGGTAAAGACTCCAGCTGGTCTGCTTGTCATCAGCTGCTTTGTTCTTGTTTTGTCTACTGCTGTTGTTGCATTTTCCTTCTAGCTACCAACTTTGATCATAAAATAACTGCATGGAAAGAAAAACTATAAAAGAAGACTACCAGAGCTACTAGATGACGCTGCATTTTTTTAAAAAGATAATACAGAAAATTACAACTGTAGGTTCAGAGAAAATCACTTTGAGCTAAATTACAGTACTGGGCTTCATGGAAGAGGTGCTCTGATGGATAAGAGGACAAGAAAAGAGTAATTTTATTTTCCGATAACAACTTCAAAGAAGTATGCAAAGATATTGAGCAGCTTGAGTTAAAAAGATTTGCTCAAAGAATTATAATAACTGCTTAAAATCATTGGAGTTTCTGATTGCCAAGAATACTTGAACTCCTGATATAACCACAATCCTCACAGTCACCCAGTGAGATGAACCCCGATAACCTAAGTGGGGAAAGTGAGTCTCAAAAAGCTGGTATTTACACAAGTAGGAATGAATGGCTTTTCAGTTTCCTCTGCCTGATGTCAGGGAGAGGTACCATGAAAGTTAGGCTGCTCTCACACTGTGGTTTGTATATGTCAGTCAAAACTGGGGCTCTGCTGGGGTCAGAATGTGCACGATCATGATTTCCTAACAAGGGGACTCTCTAAACAAGGAAGAGATAACGACGTTGTGAAGCAGGGTGCTCAAAGCAAGCCTTTGGAAGGCTTTGTTTCTGTCGTGTCGGGATCGCGTTAATAGAATGCGTGCACTAAGACTAGGAGTGCTGCGAATTACACTGTGCTCCTTTATTAAAATTTAATTCACAGTGATATTATCCATCACAGATTACCAAACACATGGCTACTGCATTGTTCTAACAGAATCAAAGAATGTCCATGATGCTCATTATTGGTCTTCTTTTAGCAGAAGTTCAAATGCAGAAGCACTTCAAAATTCATCTACAATCAGAAGGAATTGAGCTCAACTGTCCATATACTTGGCAGTTTCAGTCAGGTCTAGTCTTTGCTAGATGTGCCTAGTCAATGTTTCTAAATGAAACTAAGTTTTAGCATATCTAGGTCATATGAAAAGTTCTTTATAAGTGTGAATCTACTTTTCATGTGTAATAATTATAGGGGAAGGTAGAAGTCGGTATGATAATCAGGCAGTAGTTTATAGGTGGATCATCAGACACCTAAACCTGGTGACACAACTCTTCTGGACCTTACTGTCACATGTTAAACCTCCAACTGCCAATGAAAGACAGACAATGCTTTTAGACAGCTTGTGTAGTTATTCAAAATAACTTCTTCATTAAATAAATAGCTGTCAAAAGGAAGTCAGTTTCTTTGTAAGAACCAATATTGACTGAGTTTATGCTATGATGAAAATATCACTTATTCGTTCAGCCATTCCTTTATTCAGAAATGTTTGCTGAAAACATAATGCTAAAATGCTGGGAGCTGTGTTCTAATTGCTAGATGTGTGTGTGTTGAATAAGACAAGCAAATATCTGTGGTCATTAGTGTTCGTGTGTGGTAAGGATGACAGGTGTTTATATTGTCCTAACTTTTAAATTTGTGAATCAGTACACATACGTTGGGCTGGTGACAGTGGCAGAAGAAATGATAAAGGTAATAAAGACAAAAGTTTTATATCTTGACGCATTGGATTGGTCAGATAGGAGGAAATTACAGTTTGTGTACATTCATCTGATTCTAAAACTTACATCCTTTCATGACTTATTATAACAACTTTTAGGAAGGAGATAAGCATTTCAAGTTTTAGAATGCATGTGTGTGCAGACTCACACACATGCACACACATGTCCAAAATGCTAAGGAGATGAATACAGAATTGCCAAGCATGTGGTTCAAGAATGGTGCAGATAGCACACAAAAAGAGAACAAGCATCTGTGAAAATTTAAAATATATCCTGATGAGAGCCCAGGAGGGACTGAGGAATAAAGAGGTACAGTTAGTTAGAAAAAAGCAGGGAGAGAGAGAAAGAGAGAGACAGAGAAAGAGAGAGAGATACAGGGTAAAGGAAGTCCATGCATGGTAAAGCTTCTAGAAAGGAAGAGGGAGGAGCCCTTGAAAATGCCAGGGAGCTGTCTTCAACTGGATAGCAAAGTTTCCTATTTTTAAAGCAAGTTCTTTTAAGCTATTTTGAGCTTTTCTCATATCAAATAATAAATTTGTGGTAGGTATTTATATATAGTATTCTTATATAACATCTCCCTGGGATTGGTTCATAGTCATTTTAATATTTTTAATCATTATGTATCTTTTTTGCCTGCCAAGCTGTGTGATGTTTCCTTTCTAAGTTCATTACAGTACAGTGACCTTCTTTGATTTTTTTTTATTTAAAAAAAGTAAAAGCATTAAAATTCTATCACTACATTTATTCTACCTTGAGGAAAAGGTTTACAAAAATTTTTCATTTCCTAGGTGATAAAGGGCAGCACTGAGCTGGATCCCTTGATACCAGGAAAGCTTTTTGCAAGATTAAATGGGATTATCATCAATAGGCCCACAGGGTGTTTGGATTTGAATTAAATATAGAAACCTTATTAACAAAATTTACATTCCTCCCTTAACCCTAATCTAATTTTGCTGGCCTTTAATATACAGCAGTCCTGCAGACTGGCACATGACTTGCCGCCCTTATATTCCAGTCTGATCAGTACCCACTGATCAGTGTGGAGGAAAACAGATGTGGGAATTTTAAGCTGGTCATTCCGTTTGGTTTTTTTTCTAACACAAATCAACATTTTATTCATGAAAATATTAAATTTTATGTGACTAACAAAATGTTTCATTCTGGTACAACTTACTCTGAAATGGAACGGTTTCTTTGGTTCCCTGCAATTACTGTTCTTCAGCTCGCTGTCTATGCTCCAGCTCCCTGAAGACCAAAGACAGCAACTTCATTGCCTAGCAGGAACAATTTAGCTGAACCCTCTACAGACAAGGAATTAATGCCAAGGAACTGCATGAACGATGATAAGTCTATGCCTTGGCATTGGCAATGGGCTCTGTCAGCAAGACAGAGGAACTTTCTCCCACAGGAAACCATTGGAGGGGTCAGGACAGAAGGGGTGGGACCCCAGGGTGGAATATATTACAGGAATAAACTATTTTCAGACCTTCTCGGTGATCAATACTGAAATCGTCACCAGAAACCCTTCACTTTCATTAACTGGCTAAGAAAATCAAATAGTTGAAAGAAGGTGGGGAGAAAGCCATGGTGTGTTTAGTCCTACAGAGCAATACATTGACACTGACAGTTTCCAAATTAATGAAAATGTAGTCAAATAACATTGTTATAGAGGCCAATTCATATAAAGCATTCATATACAGAATTTTGCATTTCAAAAGTTCCTACAGTATCTACTTAGCCGAGATCTTGGGAAGTTAAATGGAAGACAACATATCCTTGACTTACTCGTTCTCTAAGCAAGAGGATAATCTTGTGTTCTCTGATACTACTTTGTGGTAGGCAGAGACATTGTACCCCCTTTTCTGTCTTGAGTGGGGTCAATACTATAATGCTGCCCAGGGAAGGTCTGCTCTCCTGAGCACTGCTGCAGGCGAGGGGCAAAGCCAGTTCATCTACTCTTCACGACCCAGGAGCCTGCTCTCCTTCCTGCTGCAGGTGGTTAGGAGCAAGGCGGGGGCCTCTCTCGCCCACGCACATGGATGCACGACACATGAGAAGTGAGACTAGCTCTCCGGTGTTCACACTCTTGGGGCTGGCTCACCCTCACCAAAGCCAGCAGCGTCGTGTCTACTGTGCTGCCCAGGCGAGGTACAGGGCCTGCTCTCCTTAGTGCTGCAGTTGGGGAAGGGCTGAGTCCACTCTCTCCCTCCTGCTTCAGGTGGTGAGAGAAGTGAGGAGGGCATCTTTCCCTTGTCCATACCACTACATGTTCCTCCCCTCTTCCTCCACAGCTATTGGCTCCCAATTCTTGGCATTCTTATAAAACCCACCGAGTTCACGTAGCGCTGCAGTAGGCTACCTACTGGAGCATGGTTAGCCTCCCCCTACTGCATCTCTGAAGAAAACTGACTCTCCCCACCCACCCCACCCCAAGCCATCAGTTGCCAATCACTCTGAAGCTAAGGATAGGACTTTGCGACATGCCCCCTCCCCTATTTATGCTAGTGTGTTTTTCTCTGGCTTGATCTATCACAGGTGTGCTGAATGCCACAGCAGCCATTGTGAGTTTGTAATGTACAGCTGCCTTGTATTGCCATGGAAAACACTGCTCTGTTGCAGTCATTCACAACTCAGGCTCTAACAGTCTTTCTGCTCCCCATTCCCAAAGATGGCTTTGAGAGGGAGGCCTGCGTGATATATGTACGTCCTGTTTAGGGCTGTCTCTACCTCTCTGCCCCTTGACTAGATGTGGATCCCTGTGTTAACTGCCATCTACTGAAAAAAAGAAAAGCTTCTTTGGTATTGGCTGTCATTCCTACACACGCTCCTCGTCTCTGTCCTCCTACGCCCCTCCTTATTTAACACTTCTTGCCCCATAATTTACCATTCTCTCTTCATACCTCCTATGTTCTCTCATTTCCCTTGAAAGTTCCCTACATGAACCTTACTACTTTCTTTATTCTATAGATACATGCATATCTCAACATTCAAGGCTAGAATCTCCACATCAAGAGCAGATTGCACTTGTCTGGGTCTAGGTTACCTCACTGAAAATGGTTATTTCCAACACCATCCATTTACCTTCCCATTTCAGTTTTCTTTACAGCTTAATAGTATTCCATTGCATACATGCACAGCATTTCCGATGCCCATCATTCATTGGTGAACATCTAGGCTATTTCACTGAGGAACATCTAGGTTACGTCATTGATGAGCATCTAGGCTATTTCATAGCTATTGTGAATAGAGCATCAGTGGACACAGATAAACTAGTGTCTCTGTAGCAGGATATAAAGCGCTTTGGGAGCATGCACAGGAGCGGGATAGCTGTATCATATTGTAAGTCTACTTTAGCATTTTGAAAAACCTCCACACTGATTTCCATAATGGCTGCACCAATTTACATTCCCACAAAAAGTGAATGAGTTCCCATTTCCCACGATCGCGCTAGCATTTATAGTCATTTAGTTTGTGGAGTTTTTGGTTGGTTGGTTGAAGGTTGATTTGTTTGATTTTGGTCTTAGCCATTCTGACTGGAGCAAGATGAAATCTCGAAGTAGTTTGAGCTTGTATCTCTTGGATGCTGAAGTTGTTGAGCATTTCAAATTATAATTCTTGATCATTTGCGTTTCTTCTATTTCACAGAATATTTTGAGAAACATTAATCTCATTTTTTTTCTTCAAAAGTCTTATAATACTCTGAAGTTAACCCATCTGGTCCTGAGGTGTTGGAGTGGAGTTGGGTTGTTTGTGATTCACTCTATTTTTGTGATGTAGCTATTTAAATTCTTATCTATTCTGGTCTTTTCTTTGTTTACTTATGTTCTTGCTGTTATTTTTTATCTAGCACTTAGAATTATAAAGTTTCCTTCATTGTATCTGTAGGTTTTAGTTTGTTGTGCTTTTATTTTCATTCAATTGTAGAAATTTTTGATTTTTTTAAAAAAATTATTCACTTACTCATTCATTGTGCAGTACAGTTGTTGTTTAATCACTATTACTATATATTTTCTGTGGTTTCTGTTACTGTTCATATTTATTACATTCCACTGTGATCAAGTGGTGTTATTTAGATCTATTATTTCTTTGTTCATACTTTTGTCTGGATGATCAGTTCATTGGTGAAGTTTGGTATTAATGTGTTGGGACTAACTACCATTTTACAACTGGAAATATTTGTTTTATGAAGCTGAGTACTCCCAAGTTTGGCACATATACATTGAAAATTGTAATGTCATATTGATGTATTTTTCCTTCAATTCATAAGAAGCAACCTTCTTATATCTTTTGATTAGTTTTGGTATGAAGCTTATTCTGTTAGACTTTATCAGATAGTAGCATAACAACTCCAGGCTCCATTTGTTTGCAGTCTCCTTGCCTGCATTTCCACTTCTAGGCAGCCTCTGTGTTTAAGTTCTGTCTGCTAGTCTGTGCTGTTTGATTTGGGAATGGAAGTCACTGATTTCGAAGTCATTACTGAAAGATGTATATTGATGCCTGTCATTTTATCGATTTTATGGCTTCTCTTAGTCTTCCTTTGTTTAATCAGTGACCTAATATTGTTATTTTGAACTGTCTCATCTTGGATGTACTTTACCCTTTCTTCAGTTGAAGTCTTTCTTTTACCCTGTGTAAGGCTAACTTGGTGTCCTTTTACAGTTCAGAGTGGCCTCAGATGCAGGGTAATCGCACTACATCAGTATAGTGCTAGGACTAAAAGCGTGAGTCACCACGCTTGGCTTGCTGGCTACAAGCTTCCCATCTGTGATGAGAAAATAAAAAGCATAACTTACAGTATAATTCCCAAAACACATGGTCCAGAGTCTCTAAGAAAATTCAAACTAGCTATTCCAAGGAAAATTAGCCCCTCTAGTTTTACAACTCTGCACCTCTGCTTTGTAACACTGTGGCAACTGAGATAGTCTGTTATTCAACTTCATAATGACTTCAGATGATAACTATGATTAAAGACATTTCATTACACAATGGCTTAGAGCTTGAAAAACAACTTCTAAGAGAAAATTATACTGGCCATATTGTCTTACTCTCCCATACTCTTTCTCTTCTTCAAATAATTAAACAGTTGGTCAGCTTTTTTATTGCATATCTAAAATAATGAGACTCTCAACCAACTAGAAAATTGGCAACAATTCTGTGGAATTACAATTAAATCTTCAGAGTATAAAATGATGAAAATCCACTAAGAACTTTGTTTAAAGTGCACTGTATTTTTAATCATCAAGGAATAAATATATTAAAACTTTAATTTAGATGTAATTATCCCATAGTACAGCAAACTCAACAACACAATTGTAAGTACCTTGAATATCCTTCTACTGATAATCAGGAATGAAGGTTGCTTATTCTTCAGTGAGTGTGAGTCATAAAACTTAATTATAAATATACTAGAATTTTTCTGTCATCTTAGTTATTGTCTTGGAAAATATCATTAAAAGCAATATATTTAATTTTTCACATAAACTACATAAAGCACTTACTTCTTTAATGAATTAATTGACGGAAGAACAAAACAAGGTGATTAGGCCACTGCCTCATCTTGGGGCTGTACTTACTGTTTGTATGGAAGGCTTTGGTATGAATAATCTTCCCAATCAGTCAAGAGGGACAATTTTAGCATTGTAATAAAGCTTAAGAGTCTCGGTGGGTGACTAGTTTGCAAATATCCCTGTTCCTCCTCACTTTCTAAATACACACAATAGATAATGGATTACTACACCAACTCTCACGCAGAAGTGGGCTGGACAAGACAAACAGAGTCATAAACACTTGTATTCTTTAAAGGGGCTACTGATATAATATGGCTGCTAAATTCTCCAGAAGCCACAGCTAAAATACCAAGAGTCCCTCAAGGCTAAACAAATGACTGAAGATGGAGTTATTGATTTCTACAGAAATATTCCTATGACAGTGCTGCAATAACTCACCACCTGTGTAATTGAAAGCATTTTAGTTCTTTCTAAAGTGGGAGAGATACATCCCGGACATGTGAAGACATGTGCTAACTATTAAATGTCATATTGTGAAACATGAGCTGTGTAGAACGAAGAACCATTTAGACTTCATATTGTCCTTAATGGTGCTCTTATTTCTTAAAAATTGTAATTAATTACTTTGAAATGTGGAGCTTTAATTACAGACCTTCTCCTTTTAATAACAAAACACAGCTGTGCATTCAAATCTTTCTATAACACATGCAGAATGCAAAGATGGCAACTCATATACACAGAAAAACTGAATTTTTCTCAAATAAGAGGAATCCATGCACTTGCATTTTTGTGACAGACAGACATCTAGCTTTTCTGTAGATGTTTATGGTCTAATAATGGATTTTGCCAGTCATTAGGAACTACACCCTAGCTAGGGAACCATAACTTTTATTGCGGTCCATTATCTGATGATTAGAGGCCACAAGTGTCCTCAGCACTGTGTAGCATTTTCCTGAGGAAAAGGTGTGGGGAGCGTGGAGGCCACAGGTTTTCTAGAAGTAGAAACATGGAAGCTCCAAGAACTCCTACTTTGAGTCCATTAATTTTTCTTAAGTCAAAATGTTTACAGTATGTGGCCTCTCGGATAAAGTTTTGCCATCTAGTCTTTTCAGAAAACCAAATATACAATTCAGTACTGGTGTGAATAATAAATACTCCTGCTTCCTCTTCCTAGTCAGTCCTGAAAATAAGAGGGCTTGTCATAGCTACTTAGCATCTATGCTCAGGTTGGTATAGAAAATGCTGTTTTTGTTTTGTCTTCTAGGCTTTATTGAGGTATACTTGATGTGCAAAAATACACATATTTCATGTACATTTTAATTAGTTAGGAACATATTAGTTAGGGAATATGCATATATTCCCATGATATTTTTACTAGAATTAAGGTACTAAATATATTCATGTGTACATCAGATTCATAATTTGTATTGTAGACTTATCTCTGTTTGTACACCATGTATTTTCTAAAACAGTGCAAAATCTCTTCTCTTGCCATATTTTAAGGTGCACATGCCATGGGTTCTAAAGTTGTCGTGCATAAAATAGACTTACTATGCATTGAGAAACCATCTTTATCCCTGGTACCTCCATTTCTTAGGTACCACTCATCACATCTCTGCTTCTATGACCTCACAAGAGGGGAATCACAAAGGGCTTACACTTGGGTGCCTCAATTGCTTCCCTTGGAATAAAGCCTCTGGGCTCATCCGTGTTACTGAAATGATAGCATTTACTCCTTTCTTAAAGACTGAGTGTTGTCTCTTTGTATGTGTACCATGTCATCGTTATCTATTCATATCTTTATGTGCATCTAAACTGTTTCCTTTCTTAGCTATTGTGAATGATACTGCAATAAAGATGTAAGTGATAATACTCATTGAAATCAAAATTTTAATTTTTATGTATATTTAGAATTGGAATTACTGGGCCATGCAGTATCTTTAATTTTTAGAGAAACTTCCACAGTATTTTCTAGAGTTGATGCACCATTTAACCTTCAGTGTATAAAGGTTCTTATGTCTTTATGAACCTGTGCAACACTGATTATCTTTTATTTGGTTTGTTTAAATTGTATAAACATGATCATATCCAACATGATTTTTCTTTGCATTTCTTTGAAAATTAGAGTGTTGAATACTTTTTCTAAAGAAAACAAAAAAGACTTAGTCATTTATAGATCTGTAGCAATGTCTGAATGACATAGCCATGTCCACTTGGCTACTCTCCTACTTGTTACTATTTGTAAGCTATTGGCAACACCAACCCATTACCAGCATAAATACTTTGATTATACTATTACTTTGATCACGGTTATACCATCTGATAGACGTTTTCTTTATTTCCAAATCTAGTTAACTGTAAATAGAGCATAATTTAAGCTGCTATGTTTTTTGTTTTATTTTGTTTTATGCCAAGGTGGTTGAATTTATTATCTAGAGAATGGGAAAACAAAGGTGTCACATTTCTTGAGCATGAGGCAAAGGTATACAGAGCTTGGAATAGCCCAAGAGCTCCAAAAGTCATCGTGCAAATTGTTCCCTGTGTCCTGTCATCTATCTCTTAACCCTCACATAAAAGATCTTGAAAAATCTTATGGAACAAATAGTCAAGTTTATCCTTAGCCTAGTTCATACATTAGGTCCTCCATCTTCCATTGGCAGGTGGGTAAGCTCTATGTTAGACCACCTGTGAAACATGCTGACCACCAAAGCACCAAAAGACACCACTGCTGAGATTGCTCTAATGCTTTCTCGTGCTCTCTATGGGGCTGAAAGTCTAGGGTCTTAATTAGGATTACTTCATAAACAGGACAATTTCTGTTCTCCTATCATATAAAATCTATACACCAGAGTCCATTCTACAGCATTTAATCAAGAGCATTTAGCAATCACCTACTATATACCAAACATTTTCCTGATATCAAGGAATTGGCATTAAACAAAGCAGGTGAAAATTTTATTATCCTGACATTTAGTAAAGAAAAAGAAAAGAAAGACACCAAGAGATATCAGACACTAACTCTGAAAAGATTAGAAATCATTTACTAACAGACAAGCACGTTAGGCTGTTGGAAAGGTATTGTCTGTGCTAGTAGCATGTGTTTTAAGAATCAACGAACCTCCAGGCAGTGGTGGTGCATGCCTTTAATCCCAGCACTTGGAAAGCAGAGGCAGGTGAATCTTTGTGAGTTTGAGGTCAGCCTAGCCTGCTAGCTATCAAAGGTCTAAAGTTGAATGGGCTGTGCGGAAGGATGTTGGAATGAGGGGTCTTTGACGTTGACTCTAACATCAATGAGAAATGGGCAGTGTGACAGGAACAGAAAACACAGGCATGGGAGCTAAAGAAGAGTACTCAGAGAACTGAAAGCATGGTAACTTCTAATTGTATCCCAAATCCTTAGTTTAAGAGTTGGCATCTATCAAAATGACAAAGAGACTGTGTTGTGAATAGAGAGTGTATTGCCATTCTGTCCTAAGAAAGAGGGACTTCTATCGTGTGCAGCAATATCTGGAAGATATGATGGCAACTGATATAGGCCAGGCACAGAATGACAAGTACTTACACAGTCAAGATGATTGCACCTTGTGTTAGGTGCTAACTGAGACATAGAAATCACATATGCTGTAGAAATGCACGAGGAAGCTGATGAAGGGGAGATTTCATGCAAAGGGGGTTCTACCTGGGGAATGCTATTTCTCCTACTCCCAGCATTCCTGAGTTGCCTGTAGTTCTTTGCTTAAGTCTGGGGCCCCATGAAAGTTTCAACTAATAGTGTCATCTTTGTTCAGGTCTTGTTTAGGCACAATGTTGATTGGTCAGCCCTAAAATCATATAAATATAAGTAATATTATAAAGAATGAGAAAGTTATGTTTATATGTTTAGAATATAGATGATAGATAGATAGATGATAGATACATAGACAAAGATATCAAAAATTAAAGAAAAGATGCTATAAATCTTAAAGATAACAAGAGAAGGATATCTTGGAAGTAGAGAGAATAAGAATGGGGGCAATGATGCTATTATATTTCACTTCAAAAATGAAAAAGAAATATTAGATAGCAACATAAGGGTGAAAAAGGTTCTTTGACCTAAAATAAGGGCAAAGTAACACTGTTTAATTTTCATCTCTATTGCTGTGATGAAACCCTTTGGCTAAAGGCAACAAAGGTTTATTTGGCTTATGCTCTCAGACCACAGTCCTTCCTTGAGGTACATCAGGGCAGGGATTCAAGTCAAAACCACACAAGAATACTGCCTGAAGTCTTCCCTCTCTGCCTCACCCACAGGCTTATGCCTAGTTACCTTTGGTACACAGCTCAAGACAGCCTGCCCAGTGAATAGGCTGTCCCTCACAGATATGTCCACAGAATCACCCTAGTAAGGACCAGTGGTCAGGAGAAACTCTTCTCCGGTAATTCTAGAATCCATCAACTAAATAGCCAATGCTAACTCAGATACACTGATGGGGGAGTGTCATATATCAATCTGTTGATTTCATTGGTTAAGCAATAAAAAAACTGCTTTGGCCCTCATAGGTTAAAACATAGGTGGGAGGAGTAAACAGAACAGAAGGCTGGGAGAAAGAAGCTGAGTCAGGGAGTCGCCATGATTCTCCCAATCCAGACAGACGCAGGTTAAGATCATTCCTGGTAAGCCAGCTCATGGGCTACAGCAGATTATTAGAAATGGGCTAGTCCAGGTGCGAGAGCTAGCCTAAAAGAGGCTAGATAAAAATGGACCAAGTGGTGTTTAAAAGAATACAGTTTCCGTGTAATTATTTCTGGTAAAGCTAGCCGTGGGGGCGGCCAGGTGCCAGGGACGCAGCCCTGCCGCCCCTATTTCAACAATACACAGTAAAATTAAAATGTGCAGTGCATATTAAAACATTAGTATTCTCTAATATAAGGACACTGGTCTTTATAGCATTGATGCAGGAGCCTTTGAAATAAGCAGTTTCCCAATTGTAGTGCTACCACATTCAGAGCAGCAATGGCTTTGTTTTCTGGGGCTTTTCTCACATTGGAGAAGGTTTAGCAGCATTTCTGCCCTCCTCTAATCATTAGATACCAGTAACAACTCTCTGTAGTGACCGTGAAAAATGTCCTCAGACATCGCCAGATATCCTCTGAACAACAAACCCACCCTAGCCGAGAAACACTAAACGCAAAGAATAGATCTCAGAACACTGATTGTATTTCTGAAACCTCTTCACTAGGCAACTAAGAAACCTGACCCAGACTTTGTAGTCTGAGACATCTGATTGGCTGTCAAGCTAAGGACAGCCAAAGAAGAGGTGAAGATGCAGTGATTTCTTTTTGAAAGGGTTTCTTGGTATCAATTCAAATAGAAATAAGTGTAAATTGACATTTGTACTGACATTCCATGCATTATCATTGAGTTAACGTCTGGGAAGACAAGTTTTGCAAAACATTATAGTAAGAGATGCTTTGTGTGAATAAAGACAAATAGATGGATTCAGACAAAGTGTAGGAAGCTATTGGCATCATCTCCCATGAGCCGGAAAATGCTCTGGCATTGTAGGATGACAAACAAAAGCCTAAATTCAAACATATTTCAACATGCAATCAGAAAGGATTTCCCATGCTTTTAAGGATCAGGCAATATATTTTCTGATGTTCAGGGAGTGTGTGTGTGGGGGGGGGTGAATCTGTGTATGAGAGAAAGAGAGTCTTGTATGTGTGTGTGTGTGCATGTGTGTGTACACCAGAAACTTTACTATATGTGCCTTTAAATTATTTCTATCTCCTGGCATTTGTCTTTTATACTCTTTAGAGCTTGACATTTGCAATGACTAATTAATAGAATGAGACATGTGTCTAAAGAAAATAGCAATATTCCTTGCAGCTGTAAAATTCCACAATGGTGAATACGAACATTTTATTACACCAGAAGTCTCTAAGATGTAATAACCCAGTTGTATCTAAAACAGTTTCAGCCTCTTAACTATCCTTAATAATTTCTTAATTCCATAGCACAGTCTCTGGATGTCATATCAGATATATTCAAGGGCTCTAAATAAACCGCGAAAGTCATTTTTTAAAGTTAGCTTGTCTTCTGGGTGTGCCATGGTGTCTCCTGAAGAAAGCTTGAAGTCTCATGCTTAAGGTTTGGGAACTTTAAATTGGTGGACTTCTTTCCTCCAGGAATTTAAAATCTAGTTAGGGAGTTTGGACATTACAAGAAAATAATTACCATGTTTTGGGGTCAATGGCAAATGAGAGACATAGACTATGCATGCAAAGGAAATTCTGAATATTATGGGATAAATATTACAGATTAAAGAAAAACTTAATGACTGCCCAAACTTCATCATGAAACTGTGTTGGTGTTCTGAAGTTGTTAAAACACACTGGCTCTGATCTCAGAATACCTTGAATCAGCATCCTAATTTCCACTTCTGTTACCTGTGTGGTTTGAGACTACTTCTTAACCTCTCTGGTCCTCCATGATCACACGGGCACAAAGACAATAGAATCCCATCAAAGGTTGAATCAATGTACTCGAGACTGTAGTTGGCACATGCAGTTTGTTACCATTACTTGTTAAATAGAAGATAGTGCAATGTACCTGAGAGAACCAGACTAACCGCTTAAGTATGTCTAGGATTTGGAACTGAGTCAAAGCAATATCTCCACCATTCGAAAGCCCTTGGACTCCCTAGCATCACTTTAGTGCGTTTTAGTAGTAACACATATTATGTGCATATGGCATGTTTGTCGACACACTCAACAAGCTGTACCACCTGATGCAAAATTTGTCTTTCATACTCATTCCAATCAATGTTCATTTATCACTCAAGAGATAAAGCAATTACTAAGAGAACTGTGAAAACCATGGCAATTCTAGGAGGTTTCATAGTCACACCTTCACATGTATCAGTAGGGAATCAGAATATCTGTGGTAATAACACCAGTGCAATAATGAAGATCCTTGAGTTTGAGTCCTGAATCTAACAGCAACTAGCTCAAACCATGAAATTCCTTCCCTTTTCATATATCTTTCTTCCTGCATTCCTCAAAGAACAACAATGGCAGATTCTCTGCTTCAAAGAGCTATGTTAAAGCTCAAGGTGGGCGGTGCCTAGATTTGTCTTGAAAACAGTACAAATGAAAGATGATCCACAAACAGAATTCAAAAGTGTTACTAGAATGAGGGCTAATTTTAAGACATTCAGTCAGAACCACTTGGTATTTCTAGGCTTGGAGGGCTCCAGAGGACAAGCACAGCTCTGCCCCAGGTCTTCAGACCTAGAACAGGAAGAATTCACCCATGAGCCCACCCAGTGCCTGTGGAGCCCAGCTGTCAGACACCATTATGCTTTCTCAGCAGAATCACCTCGTCAATTCAGATATCTGGATAAATGACTTGTTTGAAGCTGCGTACTGTGGCCTGGAAGAGAAGGCAGAAAACTGTACAATGCCAGTAAGACTAAAAAGGAGATAAAAATCCAAATGGTGGTCCTGGGTTCTCTGCCCCAGGTCTAGACGAGAAGACAGGAGCCTGCCTGTCATCAGTAAGACTGAGTGGGAGATAAAGATCCGGAAGTCAGACCAGGACCCTCGGCCCTGAGCCTAGGAAACAAAACATGGATCTACCTGGTGCCTGATGGACTCTATAACGGTGAACAAAGATTCACCATAAATGGGGTATGGAAGAGAGAAATAAAGATAGAATAGCTCATGTCCTGTGGAACAAAACAGATCCGAAGAGGTAAAAGCAGTGAAGAGTGGGTTCAGGTGGCTGGTTTTCTTGCCACCCGGTGTCATGCTGCTATCCAGGCCTGAACTTTGACCAAGGGCCCTGTGGCCCTGCTGCAGCCGTGGTCTGTATTGATGTCCTTGGCTCCTGTCAACCTAGCCCCTCACCAACTGCAGCACAAAGGAGAGAGAGCAGGCCCTGCACCTTGCCTGGGCAGCACAGTGGAGCTAACCATGTTTACAGGGATGCAGTTGAGCTGCTTCTGAGAATGCGGTCATGGGGAAGCTGGCCCTGCCCCTCATCTGCCATATGGTGGTGTGAACAAGGAGGAGATATCCTCTTCTCGCCCACACCTCATCACCTGTGGCAGGTGGAAGAGCTGGCCATGAAGTCATGAGAACCAGTGAGCTGGCCCTGACCCCCTTGTCACCTGCAGCAGGTTAGAAAGCTGACACTGCCCTTCACCAGATGTAGCAACTGGGAAAGTAGACCCTGCACCTCACCTGGGAAACATATGAGCTGGCACCATTGACAAAAGCATGGGTGAGCTGGCCTGAGAACATGAGTTGACAGATCAGGCTCACTTCCTCATCTATTAAATGATGGTGTGGGCAAGGAAGACAAGAACCCCCCATACCCCTCAAGACCTGTGGCAGGTGAGAGCTGTCTCTGTCACTAGGGTGAGAGAAATGGCCCTGCCTCTCACCAGTTGTAGAACTGGACAGAGTGACCTCTGCATGTCTCCTGGGAAGGACAATAGAGCTGCCCCTGATGGTGTGTTTGATCCAACCTGAGACATGAGAGTGGGCGAATTGGTCCTGCTTCTTGTTGCTTATTACAAAGGGTGAACTCTCCATGGCAGAGGTGGAGAGCTCACCCTAGTGTTGAAGAAGAGGGCCATCTGGTGAGCTAACCAACCAACAAGAACAAGGACTATGATCTGCTGGAGCACATGAAGGGGCTGGTCCTGCAGACCCAAAGTTACAAGATCTTGATGATGACACACAACAATAACAGGATATCCAAGAGGAGCCCCAGTGAGGGCCCAGTATTAATGATGTAGCAAATACCAGAGACCTCAATGAGCCCTTGTAAGTGATAATATATAGACTAAAGGACTGTGTGACTGGTGACTGACTGTGTCACACTGGAGCTTCCAGGAGATTTTTCTTTTCTAAATTTTTCCTTTCCTGTTTTCTCTTTTTTTCTTCTTTTAAATTTCATCTTGTTTTATCTTGTGGGGACAGTAGATTTCAAGGCTAGAGCACATATGGGAAGGGACAGAGAGGTGAGTGGGATTGAGATGCATGATGTGAAACCCACAAATAATAGGTAAAAAGTTAAATTTGAAAAGGAAAAAAAGAAGAAAAGATTCAGTTAATTGCCTTGTTCTGGTTGTTCATGAAACAAAAAATAATTCAGTTGTGAATATCTTGGCCCTATGTTGGGGTGAAGTCAGTACTGCAGCAGAAGAAATCTCCCATGGTACATGGGGCTTGTGTTTGCTTTATTGCTGTGGAGGCAAATGAGCCTCCTAGATCGTGTGCCAACCTAACTTGCACAGCACTGTGCAGTATTAGCAATCTTCTTTTCTTCTCTTTGCAGAATGTTGAGTGATCCGGGATGAAAAGCTAACAAGCACCTGTCAAATCTAAGACCCAGGCTCTCCTGACAGAAGGTCCAGTGGACCTTCTTATCAAGAGGGCCTTTAGAAGGTCTCTCCTCTCTCTCTCTCTCTCTCTCTCTCTCTCTCTCTCTCTCTCTCTCTCTCTCTCTCTCTCTCCAGAGCTCATCAGAATTCCTGGACCCTTGACTTAGAGGGCATGCTGTCTCCCATGAAGGACTTTTGATCACGGAGCTTTTTATTCAGATTGGACTTCACATTATGGTTAATCAATACCTTGCAACTGTCCAAGCCCCAGTCAGATGCACATCTCTCCATCAGGCAGGGAGGCCTCCTAATTGAGGAAAAGGCAAAGACCTAGGCGCTGAGCCCTCAGGCCATAGATGCACCCACCCTCTCCTTTCATAGCCTTCTAGGGATGGTGGAAATAAAACTTAGAGACATGACAGGCACCGGCAAGGAGGATCAATTCCTGTCACTTGCCACCAGTGTTTACCGCGGCCCCTGGTCTTCAGAGGGTGTTTTTCTTTCATAGCTTAGGGGAACTTAACCTTTTAAAAATGGGAAGACGGTTTCTTCATGAATTTTAAATTATTTTTATCTCCTTTGTCTAGTATTGTTGATTAGATTAAAATGAGTGTTTGCTTCCCCCTCCCCAATACCAAATTTTGTTCTGTAATGGCTGAGGGGAAAAAAAAAACGTAAATTGTTATGCTGGTATTTGTGGCCACAAAGAGAAGGAGGCGCCTTGGTGGGTGCCTGTGTAACAAGCACCTGGATAAAATAGTATCCTCCTGCCCCAGTGTCGGCAGAAAGAAGAAAGGAAATTCTGCTTTCGAATTTGTCACTGTTTTCTTTTTAAACAAGCTATTTTTATGTCTGGAGAGCCTTAAAAGAGATCAAATGCCCGGGTGAGAAGTTAAAATACATGACCATGATTTCTAGTGTGTCCTAGTAGACCAGTACTGCATGTCCATGGAATTAAGGACATTTTCTCTTCTCAGCTAATTGCTTGAGGATCTATCAAACACAGCATAATTTGTTTCTAGCTAAACTAGAGGAGGGACTACAATTATGAAAGCATGGTGGTGTATTTTCATAAAAATTCCTGGTTTATCAGTAAGCCTACATTCATTACATTTATATACAATACTGAATTTTTCATGACAAGTAAGAAAAATTTCTTAAAATGTGAGTATTCTTGTTTTAGGAAAATCTTAAAAATACAAAAATGTTGAGTTTTTTAAACCACAATGTGACTATTATCAAACAGTAAAAAATTAGTCATTCAGTCAATTAATGAGTAGAATAGCTTCAGCTAAATACACTTAGTGACGTCCCACTCCTTTTGCCATATAATTATATATGCATTTATTTACATTAGTATATTTAGTATTTTATAGTATTTATCCAATATATTGAATATATTATATATGTGTATTTATATATACTGTGCATGCATACATAGCATATTTAGTATATCATATATGTATATATATATACTAATCTAAATTGTTACGTATTTTTAAGTACAACTTTAAACAATTTCTATCTGATGAAAATGTTCACAAAGCAGCTTTCTAGGAACAATATGCAATACATTTTGATGTTATCTTTATTTTAGGAAGAATTTTATTCAATCTAAAAAACCTTATGGTTAAAAGAATATAGAATTAATAAGTTAACCAGAATGTTTAAGAAACTAAATATCTAGATTTGTGGATCAAGTGATTGAGCCACCTCATCATCCTCCAATAATTTTAGCAATGCAATCTTTGTAGATATTTGAATTGTTGCTTGGATTACATCAGTATATTATGGGTGACCTGTTTTTTCTTTGATAAATTATGAAACACTTAAGAGTGTTTTAGGCCTGTGGATTATAATTTCTAACATTGATTTTCCTTGAGCAAAGTTCTTGATAGTTTAAAAGTATAGATACAAGTCCTCTGAACATATCTCATAATGTGGTTTTAATTCATTGAATTCTTATTGCCTGGTAAATTTATTATCATTTGCATCTTTCCTTTAAAATTATGCAAAAAAAATAGTCAATTCATCAGTGATCTTTCTTTCTTACTAAGGATCAACTCATCTTCTTCCAAGCAATATGTCTTCATTTCATCAGTACTTATACAAGCTGAGCAATTTCTACAAATTAATAAAATGCATAGAACTAAACCAACTTCAAAGGTTGCATACTGAGGAAAACACTTGTGGGGTTTGGAGTACTCATTTGTTTAAGAGAGTAGAACTCAACCTTCCAATGACCCATAGAACTTCATTCTTTTAAAAAGATCTGCTTTTGAAGTCTTGGAGTGAGTCGTCTCATTCCTCTGCATTTGGCAAACATCCTTTCTAACTCAAACACTAATCATAATTCTCTTATTTCCATGTATTCTTTCGTTCTTAGAATTCTTGTGCTACTGCAAGGTCCAATACAAAGAGGCTTTTACTGATGGAAGTGTGACCTGGATGTGGCAGCCCTTCTCCCCTTTGGTGATTTTAATACTTGGTGTCCAACTTGGAATTGGAAACATGGCGATGTATTCTGAGGCTCTTAAAACACCTGTCTATCTTTCCAATAAGATCCTGTTAATTGCATTCCATTCTTTCCGCTTTGATATCTCATTAAAATCTTATAAATGATCACGCAGTGACCTTGAAGGTTATGCATAATACATGAAAGTAAACCTGCAGTAAAATGTATTCTTTCTCTCCTGACTGGCTACAGCCCGTGCTTCCATTCCTCTCCCAGGTGACTCCAGTTGGGAACGCTTAGCTAACTGCGCCAAGGTATGCCAGGATGTGCACACCTCTCAGAGCTGCTCTCTTTCCTAGTTGTGACAGCCGCAATATGTTAATGGCTTCTTTTTGGATGTGATGGCCTGGTTACCACTTAGGGCACTATGCTAATTAACAGAGGATGGGGACAACAGGTGCAAATGTCATTTTACATCAGCATCATGCACATGCAAAGAAAGCTTGCAGCCCAGAAGCAGGCCAAGGAAATGTTAACTTGAGTCAGCAGCCTTCTCTGAACACACCATCTTTAATGTCCATGATTAAAGAACCCGCAGGAGACTGGCTGGATTCCCTCCCCCTCCCTGCAAGAATGATATTCCTGAATGTGTGGGGTGCCTTCATATGCTTCTTAAAGTTGTATTTCGACAAAATTCACTCCTAAAGCAGATGAAGCAAAAACGCACAAGGTCTAGGTTTAAGATTTCCTTATTGAATGAAAGTTCTGCTGAGAAACGTTGTGCTCCTAAAATCTTCAGGAATGGACACAGAATTGCACAGAGAAATCATATCGGTTAGCACAAGGTGATATTCCCTTGTGATATTTTTTGTATCTTTATTTTGTGTGCATTTATTTGGAAGTTGGTTTCTTTTAAACTATACTTTTCTTACTTTTAATGAAATTGAATGAAAGTGTAAGCATAAAAATTCTTCTGAAGGCACAATTTCTTGTGTCCACTTTAACAGTAAAGAAAAAATTCACAAACTGATACCTCAAAGTACGAAATAATGATTTCTTTGAACCATAACATTTATAACAAGTGATTTAAAACACTCACTTGTATGAGGTGTTCCCCAAAGGAAGTTTGTTTAGTGTTTCTAACATTTCAGTTTTGAGATTCAAGTTTAATATCTGATCCAAGAAGATGGCAGATTACCGAGGAAGACAGTGACCATGCCGTGGCTTCACACTTGTACCTAATACTGTGTGGTTTACATGAATAACTTAACCCACGTCAGGGATAGCTTTCTCTTTGCAATAATAGCAATAAGTTTTACTTCAAAGTATCCCCATGAATATTAATAATAGCAAGCAGCTGATGCATCCAGCACAGAGCAGGAGAGAAGGAGAGACTTTCAAAACCCTGTAGGACACACCCCAGCCCATGGCACTATGAGATTGCTAAGGACAGACCAAGCAAAAGGTAACAAATCAATGAACACCAATGACTGTCATGCTTTTGCCAGATTTGTGCAGTCTATAAACTTATAACCTGTCCTTATCACTCATGATACTACTCTGCACCAGCATTTAAGTCATTGTCCTGCTCTCTCCCTCCCTTCCCCCTCTCCTGTGTCTGGGCCACAGGCCTTTCTCTTCCCTCCTCTTCTAGCACATTTCCCTCACCCTGCAAAGTCTAAGGTTTGATGTTTCCCTTCCTGTGCTGTTTTGGTATTCTAAACTGCGGGAGTCACTCTAACCAAGACAGATCTCCTCAGAAACACAGCAAAGGAAATGATTATAAAGCATACATGAGCAGAGAAGTATAGTTGTGCATTATGATGAGAGTATGACGTCCCAACTCTCACAGAGGGTGGCTACATGCCTGCATACCCATTACCCTGCTGGATACTGGAACAAAAGAGACTCAAGGGAACAAACATCGGGGGACATCAATTCCATGAAGACGCTCTGAAACTCATGTTCGTGTTTCTGTGTGTTTATTATTGACCTTAAACACAGATCTACCAGTGAGAAAGGACAGAATGTACAGAGAGCACACGGGCAAAGGTCTGCCAATCCTACCTAATAAATGGCAGGTATTTATCTGAAAATGCAGAGTAAACTCTCTCTGCACACTTCTACTTTTAACGAGGCAAGGCACTATTTATTGAAATAGTTTCTAATGTATTTTTCATATTCTGTCAATTCTTCCTCCTTGTATGCTCTCATTCATTGACTTGGCGGCATTTCTCACTCACAGATCAATGGCTGTCTGAAATGAGACAGTCCTTCTTGGTTTTAAGTTCCCAATTAGACAGTTTTTCTAGGACTATAGACTTAAAAGTCAGATGTCTTGGGAAGAAAATGGATTTTCTAAATTCCAATAGCTTTAGCACATTCTACACCCAAAGAAATCTGAGCATCTTGTTCTCTTGGCAGTGTAGAGTGCACTCACTTTCCGCAGCGGAAAACAAACAGAAAGATTAGAGAAAGTAAAACCTTAGATGCTGCTTGTCTCGGTGCTACATGGCTCTCCTCTCTCCCTCTCCCTAGAATCCCTTTTCCTCGTGGGCAAAGGCCTAAACCAAGGAGCTTTATAAGGAAGGCATTAGGTGCATACTTGTCAAATACTTAAAACAAGACCTAGGAGACAACAACAGCTTAAGAAAGGTTAATTGTCACTACCACAAATGATGATGGACTTACTGTGTCTGTTACCATTTTTATTCCCATTGGTTAGCACACACAACTATCTTCTTTGTATTAAAACAAGAAGTCAGACAGATCAAGAGGAGAAAATGCCAGGTGTCAGAAAGGAAAGTCAGTCGTTTAAAACGTATTTAACTGTGTATTAATTGAGCATCTACTAGAACATCCTGACCACAGTGTAAGCTTAGTAACCACAAATACCTAGCTGAATCTAGAAAAAAACTATCTGTGTCAGGAAACAAGTATATCTGTAGACTAATGGGAGCTGCTATCTTCCTTCTGGCAGCAATAGATTTTAGTCATCCGTCTAATACACAGTGACTAACTACAAAATCCTGTCTGGAACGTGCAGCCTTCCTTGACCCTACTTTTCCACTGTCCCTTCTCGTCAATTAAGCAAGGCACGTGTAGAAGACAGTTTGCTGTGTGAAAGTTCTGTTGTGGAAGATAAACTCACAAACAGTTGTGAGCCAGGCATGTGTCACAGGTCTTTGAAAGAAAAATGAGATCATTTCTGAATTGGCTTTGTAGAACTTGGAGTTTCCTTTATAAGCAAGGAGAATGTAACAGAGCATCATCCCAAATCCCCAAAGTCACTATTTTACATCAGAAGTTCTAAAACACACAACAGGATCAGAACCTCACTGTGCTCAGTCGCTGAGTCCTTCTTTGTATAATTCTTAAACCACTGCGTATTCATCGTTGCAGGAACTTTTATGACCAGTCCAGTATTTTACTAGCTTTCCTGGCTCACATAAGGCCAGCCCATCCCTCACTTTACTGTTAACATAATAATGGCCCTGAGCTGGCAGCATCCTAATGTCTCCCCTGGTTACTGAGAATTCTCGGGAATGGCAAGATTGTTGTTGAAAGAATTCTACTTACAAACAGTTTAGCTGTTGTTAATTTTGGGTTTTGTCTGTTTCATTGGTCTGGGTTTGGGCCCTCCATCTTTAGTTTGATGAAATGGGGTTTCACTCTCTAGTCTTGGCTGACCTAGAATTCATAGAGAACCAACTGTTTCTACTTCGAGTGCTGGAATTAAAGTCATGAGCCCTACCCTGGGGTGTAGCTTGTTTTTATTTTCCCCACACTTCTCTTTTCCACTCAGTTAAGTCCTCTGGTAATTTTTTTCATCAAGTGTGTGTAGAATACACTGGAATGTTGCCAAAGCTTTGCTTTGTCAGGCTTCTTCTAGCTGTGGATCTGCCTTTCATCACTATCATGAGGTACTTAATATCTACTTAATGGTAAGTAAAGAGGCCTTACTGACTTTCCCCCACCCTGGCTTATGAGCAAAATGGAGAGCATATGTCAATTTCACACATAAGTGACATTTTCCATGATAAAGTGTGTACTGAGGGTTAGATGTAAATTGTATGATTAGGTGTATGCTGAGGGTTAGTTGTACGTGGCTTTATCTCTCATTTGATGAAGCGCTCACAGCCCCGGATGCCATGTGAGTGAACAAGTCAATCTCACAATGGGGGCACTGACTGATAGGAGGGAAAAGGAGGGGAGATTGACACATAGATTCACTCTCAGACTGGTTGGCCACGGTCACATTATCTGTGTTCCAGAGAGATCTGTATGGTGGATTCCCAGACTGATGAATTTACTAGGATGATCATTTAAAACCGGACTTTTAGAAATAACTTATTTTTTCTCTCTTTCTCTAATATCTTTTATTTAACTGAAAATATCTCCTTCCCTTCTACAATGCATTTCTGCCACAGTTTTCTCTCCTTTCTTTCCTCCTTGCTCAACCCCCATCTCCCCCCTCTCTCATATTCCCTGCTGCTGTTTTCTTTTAAAAAAAAAACAGGCTTTCAAGAGACAACTAAACAGGACAAAATAAGATACAGTAAGACAAGGCAAAAGCCCTCATACTGTGCCTGGACAAGGCAACCTGATAAGAGAAAAAGAGTCTCAAGAGCAGGCATAAGAGTCAAAGAAACAGCCACTCCCACTTTTAGGAGTCACACAAGAACACCAAGGTAGCAGACATAACATATATTCAGATAGAGACTATTAACGTTAAAATAAGTAACCACTGACATTTTTTTCTCTCAGAAATTATTAAGTATTGTTTTTTTGGAATTAAGTAACATATCTTTTCCCAAATTGGTTCTTCCAATATCAACGAGGCTGCATAGCTATTTAAATTAGAATACTTTGTCTCAGGGAATTGTTGATAGTTCTGGTTACTATTGTGTAGTGAATTAATTCAACACTTAACAGTAAAGGTGTGCATTTTATAATGTTAATAGATTCTGTGAGCCTCTGATTCAGACAGAGTTTTCTAAGAATGACTGTTTTCGGCTCTATGATGAATGCGTCCATGGCTAGAAGGCTGTAGATACTCAGGGACTGGAGGCTGGGTCAATTGAACACATCTTCATACACCTGCTTGGTGGGTGATGCTAACTCTCTGGAGCCTTGACTCGGGCAGTAGTCAGGCAAGTGGTTCCACACCTTTGCCCTTCTCTCTGTGGCTTTCCTTGCAGTATGGAGACCTCAGGAGGACTGGACATTTTCATAGCTGCTGTGCCTTCCAAGCATTCTGGGAATGTCCCATTCAGAGTGTGAGAGCTCCATTACCCTCCCTGACAAAGCTTCAAATATCACACAATATTATGTACTACGGTCTTCAATCACAAACAACCCACCAACTTTTCAAGAAGAAGAGAACCTGATCCCACTTCTTGGCACAGTGCTGGCCAAAATTCTACAAGAAAATGTAGGACAGGATATTGTGTTACAGTCATCTTTGAAAAATCCAGTCAGGGCTTGGTTCAACTGATGATAAGAAAGGAGGAAATTATTTGATCTATTGTTCATTATTCCAGTTAATTGAGGTAGCTTTTGGGTTTCCATCAGTTGCTGGGAAGTCTGAGAAACATCTTTTTCCTACTTTGGAAAGGATTCATTAAAAGCAGAAAGCAAATGCTGGTGTAATATGATAATAAGGAAGTCAACAGTCTTAAATTATGCGTAGGAACACATTAACGAAAGACGTCTTTGTAGAAAGAAACTGAGAAATCTTTAAGATTTTGTGTCTGTTTCATGGAAAGTGGGATCAGGCTTCATAGTTCTTCATCAGAAAAGCTTTGAGAGCATCGAAGTTACTAAATGACTTAAAGTCACTTCTTAAGCAAAGGCCGGATGATTATGACTGTAAGAAACTGTTAGATTCTTCAGGTATAGATATGCTTGAACATAAAACTGTGAGACAAATATATAAATACTTAACTGTCAAAATAATACACCAATTTCCTAAACCATGAAAACATTATTTGTCCTGAAAGGAAGCTTGACTTTGTACCATTACTTAGCTTAAATCAATTATGTAATCCTCTATATTTTCAAAATTAGGTGATAACAGAACCTTAAGAGTCCAAGCTTTCATTTGTATTTTTAAAAAATATACACCTATAAAATATCAACGAGGGAAGATTGAAAGGTATGCTCTTCATTCTAAACCCTTAACAAATGAATAAGGAGTTCAGAGCCAAAAGTCACCTTATACCATATTCTAGCAAAAATGTTGCCCTCTAAACAATTTATACATTCAATTAAAAAAATCTGTCTTCTTCACGAATGGAATTATAACTCCTTGCCTTGGCTCATGAATTCTGCTTGGTAAGTGACGCTCTTCCAGAAATCCTGGCAGCATTTACAGGGCTTTTAACTCCAAAAAGCCAAACTCTGGGTGGGCCCACTAATACCGATCACATTTCATTTTCATGCACTTCCATTTGCGTGTGCAAATACCCATATTTGCTCATGGAAATTGCACAGGCAAGCAGATGTTAATTTAGAAAAAGGACAGCCCTATTCAGCATGCACCGATGCATGAAGAAACGCATGCTTTCAGAGCATGAGGATTTTCCAATCTCTGGGCAGTTCAAGAAGAGAAAAAAATTAATGTTCATGTACACATGGTATGCAAATTGACAAACAATAAGGGCTCATTTGAAGAAGGCTGAAAAAAGTTAGCACTATTGCATTATTTTACAGCCACGCTATTGTAACGTGATTATATAATTCACTACAGTTTTTGCTGCTATGAACAACAACAATAACAGCAATCCTACTAAGCAGAGGACAAGAATTAACCACTTTATCCCCTCATCTTCAATTCCTAATGTCATTCTTCCTGTCTGTAGAAGGAGAGGGTCTTTGGGGAATACTTGCATGTCCATGCCTTTGCTTTTTACTTAGTTAAAATACTTGGTAATGTAAAAACTAAGTTATCCTGCATCTGCTCCCTTAATTACTTTTGTTAATTCAAAGGAATGTAGCTAATTACCTACCAGGGGCCTCTATCAGCTAGATCCCACTCCCTAAAGACACAGCTTCCCAAAACAGTGTCGCTAGCTGAGGGAAATAAAATCACCCAAAATGTGAATATATGAGGGACATTTCAGGTTCGAACCATCACAGGGGGTTCTTCCCACTGTCCCTTGTGCGTTCTGCTCTGGAAGCACTATAGGATTCTTATGATAAGAGATCAATTGATAGAGAGTGAATTTGCTGAGTGACTCTGGTTAAGAAGGGATCTTCAATCCCTTCAGCCACCCTGCATGCTCTTATTGGCTCAGTCTTCTCAAGCATAGCAATGTCTCCATTTAAGCTTAGTTGTCTGCTAGTAAGATCCTCAGTGCTACACGCACACACACACGCACACACACACACAGCACACACACACACACACACACACACAGAGAGAGAGAGAGAGAGAGAGAGAGAGAGAGAGAGAGAGAGAGAGAGAGACTTTAAAATGGGTGTAACTTCAGTCCAGATAATGGGCTCAAAGCAGATGAAGCTCAACACAATGAGGTCTATAGCTAAGATTCCTCCGAGTCTTTAGAAGCTCTTTGGTCTAAACTGACTGTTTAGCTTATTTGTTGTCAGAATGATGGAGCAATATCGACATAAGAATTTGTAGAAGAATTTTTCATTTTACAAGTCAGTGGTACTTTTGATCTGGCTGAAAACAGAGAGGCAAGGAAAGAGAGAAAGAGACAGTAGCAGAAAGAAAATAGACATATAAACTAGTCGACCACATAAGCAACTGCTGGAGGAAAAATCAAGAGCAGAAACTTCCTACGGCACCTCCAGTGAGGAGCAATCTCCACGGGAGAATCAGAAGGCATCCAGAGAGGGACAAAAGGATGAACCTTTGGGAATGTCAGTATCTTCTTTGCAAAGGCCTTGCATCACCCTTTTTGTTGAAATATTTGACATGACAGGTTTTAAAACATCGAATTACATAAGACTGACAAGACACCTGGGTATTTAAAAAAAGAACATGAGAGAAATTAAAACATTGAAAAGTTATAAAGGAGCAAAGGGGAAAAGAAGAGAAAGGAAGGAGACAGATAGGTGTATCAATATTTCTCTAGCAAGCTGTCTTCCCAAACAAGACTTAAGTCTAGAATACAAAAGAAAAGTCATTGGCCGGGCGGTGGTGGTGCACGCCTTTAATCCCAGCACTCGGGAGGCAGAGGCAGGCGGATCTCTGTGAGTTCGAGGCCAGCCTGGTCTACAAGAGCTAGTTCCAGGACAGGAACCAAAAAGCTATGGAGAAACCCTGTCTCGAAAAATCCAAAAAAAAAAAGAAAAGAAAAGTCATAATTTTGTTTTGTAATTGATCTTTTAAAGATGCCATAGATAGGATAACTCTTAGGCATCCCAGATGAGGACAGCCTAAAAGGGAAAATGAAATAAAAATGATGAAAGAATAATGATTTTAGAATTATTTCTTAAAATAACCGAAGATATCAATATATAAAATTTAGCTCCTTTATGAGATCGTATAACTATCTATCTATCTATCTATCTATCTATCTATCTATCTATCTATCTATCTAGGTGCTAATAGTAACAAAGTTCTTAACCCACCTTTTAGAAACTTAGGTTCATTTAATAGCAGTGAAAAGAAATTGTCTCTTTACGTTTTACTCGCTATGCTTGTTAAAGAATAACTTTATATAATTACAGCTATTTATAAATGGTATATATAAACATATATCCTATATGCATATATATTATAATTTGCGTTGCAGCCATTCCAAGTTTATAGTAAAGGAAACTAGAGTTTGATGATGTGTACTTATGTATGTGTGTTTTCATAATAAAGTCTATCACACAGATGTATGATTTAGATCAGACCGAGGGTACATATGGCTCAGTGATAGAATCCATGTTTTGTATGCGGAGGGCCCTGAATTCCATCTCCAATAACAAAGGAAAATTTCAGTTTTTGGACTAAAACAAGACAACTTGATTAATAAATATTTATGAACCACAAGAAAGCTGTTGGCACTTGGAAAATGTTTCCCAACTAAATACTATATTTAAGTCCCTAATTGAATTCTGTCATTAACTAATTTTGCAACCACTAAATATTACAGAGTAATAAAACATTCAAAGTACTTCTAAGTTTACCAGCTTAGCAAACATACAAATATAGGAGTTTCTTTTCCGATGAAAAAACTTTGAAATATGAAACAGCTTTAACCATGTTGGGTTATTTGGATACATTTTCTAAAACATCAGTTTTTGCTATTTTGTAACTCCTCATTATTTATTACTCAGGGTACTTCTTCAGTGTTGATGGACCTTGTTCATTCTGTGTTCATCTAAAAACTATTTTAAATAATCAATCTCTGGTCAAATTCATTTTGTAGTTAATCGGGTGCCGTGTCACCTAATTACTATAGTCTAATTATTCTGTGTGTTTGTTATGAGGCCAATGTCCTGTTACTAAACATTTAAATTTTTAACAGAGTAATTTGTTCATAATACAATATAATCTGTGCTGCTTTTCACCTGACGCATATCCAGCATAGGTCAGAGGTTAATGCAGCACAATGAAAAGGGAGTTACAGTCACCGAAGCTTAGAGGCTCGGGTCCAGGAGCAGGTGCCCTTTCCCATCTGTGGCTATCTTTGTGGTAGTTACAGCTGTAACAATTCTAATTAGTTGTGGGACTGATTGCGGCCAAGATCTGCCCACTCCTTGTTTCCTCCTCAGATGCACAGCGTACTAAGATTCTCGATGCTTTACATAACTTACTTTACATTCCCTTGCTTGCCAAGATGCCACCTTGCTTCCCTGGCACTGACCGCATTAGCTAACAGTACAGGTCAAACTGATATGCGATAATTTATACATTGTCCTGGTTCAAGAACTGCTTTCTGAAATTCAAGCTAAATTCATCAGTTTGAAACCTCTTCCCACTGAATGAATCACTGTTGATAACTGAACCATGTGGCAATAGTAACTCTGAAAATATGTTTTCACTATCCTTAATAATTTTATGGGAGCTCCCTTAAGCATTAGCTCAGACGTTTCCCCAATCACAAGTCATGTCCTTTCCCTCAATAAATAAATAAATATCCTGACTTCCTAAGAACATATTCCATGTCTTCATTTATTCCTACAGCTTCATTTGTGAAACAAAGTCATATGAGAAATATTGATTAGTACAGATTCTCTTTAAAGAAGGAAATATATAAATATGATTAAGTAGTTTATTAGTGTATTTTGTCTTAGCCATGGTGATGGTGCCTTTTATCCCAGCCCTCAAGAGTAAGAAATAGGTGTATCTCTATGAAGTCAGGGTCTGCCTGGTCTACATAGTTAGCCCCAACCCAGCCAAGGACACTCAGCAAGAAAGGAAGGAAGGAAGGAAGAAAGGAAGGAAGGAAGGAAGGAAGGAAGGAAGGAAGGAAGGAAGGAAGGCAGGCTGCTTTCTGAGTCTTTTATAAAGTCACAAACATAATATGAAACAATTTAAATCATAAAATGTTACATTTCATCCTCTTTTTACCTAGAATTATCACTTATCAAAATAACCAATGTACTTAAAATTTAGCTTTCAAAATGAATGTGAAAGTGTTACAGTTTTTTTGTTTCTTTTAAGAAAATTCCAGCTATCCTACAAATGAAGCTTTCCCCATGTATTGTATGAACAAAAGAGAAAAGGGTCTTGTGGTTTTAGCATCTACCATCAGCAAAAATGCATCAAATAATCAAATCTCCATTGTTTGGTTCCAGAAACCAGATATGAACTTGGCATGAAAAGTAAAAAAGCCAAAAACAAAAGGATTAAAAAGACACAAGGTGATGGCCTACTACTGAAGTAGGCATGGGGAGAAGAGCTAAGGGTGGTGGGAGCTCTAGAAGCTGGCAGAGGGATAATGCTATCAAGAGGAAGAACTCCAGAGAACTCTGAAAACACCAGTTGGGTGTGGCATCAGCTGACCTCCAACTTTGCCAAACTGGAGCAGCACGGAGGGACTCCAGGCTCAGAATCCCCACCTAACGGAAACTCGGTCGGTCTGTACACTGCCTTCCTAAAGTCAGACCTCAGGGCAATAGTCTCACCAGCAAAAAATGAGTGGCAGTTTTATTTCCGAAGTTATTTCCTAAGAACAAGGCTGGAAACTGCCTTTCTGACCTGAGAAAACGCAAGGAACTATTCTCTTTTAAAGTTACCTTGGTTGGCAGACACGTCTATCTAGTTCCAGCAAATCTACTTAAACGTGCTATTTGGAGATTCATAAAAGTTGAATAAGTCAAATTTGCTCTGTGTTTTATCCCTCAATCAACCTTCAAGCTTGTCTTGCGTCCTCTGCTGTTTTAATATGTTTAAAGGATAGGGAAGAAATGAGATGCTTTAAGTGTACTCTTTGGGTCTTTCCCACTCTTCTCTGAGAACCTCCGGGCAATATTTACTGAAGACACAGCCTACCCAGGAAGTGCAATCACCCAGATATGATAAAGAGAATTGGCAAAATTATTTCCTTCCACAAGACACTTAGAGAAATGAAATTCATGCTCCACAGGTTTTATGCAGAAGGGACTTCTAAAATTAAAACTACTTGCACTCTGGTTGGGGGCAATGTGTGTCCCTAGTTAAAGACAATGGAGATTCCTTATTAGAAGACAAAATATGAGCTCCAGACCAAGTGTCATTTATGACCTGGTTTCTGGGAGCAGATCTTATGCAGAAAATAAACAAATAAATGTAAGCAACGTATATTTGGTACCAAGTACTAAACTGTGACATAAAATAATTAAATCTCATAGGACAGAGAGGAATAAAGCTGAGCTGGAAAATTTCTGTTTCCCCTTCTTTCCTCCCTTCCTCCCTCCCTTTCTTCATTCCTTCCTTAAACCTTAGGGTTTAGTATGCACATAGTAAAAGAAAGGAAACGATGAACTGATTAGTATACAACATAAGTGAATTTCACGCCCATCTGCACCTGTGTAACCAACACCCACATCAAGTTCTAGAACAATCTATCACTTTCTTCTCATCCAACGTTCAGACTGTTCTGCTTTCTCTCACATAAGGGAGACCAGAAAACCCAAACTTTTTGGACTCCAGAAGGAAGGAATTCAATGAACTAAAGCTCAAATGCAAAAGATAGGGAGGGTGTAGGGGAGATAGCAGTACTGAGGATATTGGTTTTTAAATTTTTGCTTTCTGGAATCATAATGTGATTAAATCATTTCCATCCTCAATCCCTCCCATGCTCCTTCTTGCTCTCAAATCTACGGTCTCTTTTTCTTGAATTGTTGTTACATATGTACCTAAAGACGTGAAGATGATACTGTGCAAAGGTCAGGCTTGGGTTGCTACAACAACAAGGCAGACGGGAGATGAACATGAATGGTGAGCCAAAACAAAATAGTGTGTGGACCCAGAAGCCTGGACTAGCAGCAGGGACCTGGAGAAGGCAAGACCATTCTTCTACATCAGCAAGCTAAGGTCCAGACCTCTGAGTCTGACTCCAGCCTCAGCATTCTGAGGGCTCAAATGGAAATGTGCTAAGAAAAGCTTTTCATGATCAGGAGGGGAAAGGACCAACTAACGGAAAATGTTGATAGAACTGCTTGACCAGGATTGTGTGAACACTTAAAGCTTTATAAATGCAAAGTGATGGACAGGTTAAAAAATACACAAAGAAGTAGCAGTGATAAGGGTAAAGAGAATCAAAATGAAGAAGGAAGAGGGTGTGGCCCAGAATGGGCAGAGCACAGTCATAACTGACAAAATAAAACTATTGAAGTCCCTGGGACGGTGACAGAACATTCCATGTGAATATTAATAGATGAAGGGAAAAACTTTTACAGAAGTCAAGAAAGCCATGGTGGCATGTGTGCCAAGTCGCCATCTTCTGATGGTCATAAATTCACTGTAAATTAATTTATTATTACTGGTAATATTCACTAAGATCTGGACCACGAATAGACACGCAGAGGGAACCAGAGCAGTTGTTAAAGATGGAGCCTTCGCCATCAATTTTAGAACAATTCCTTCATGTGCGCTATTAAATGTACTTATTTCATCTACAAGGTTTGCCAAACTAACAGCCCCACAGAGGACGGAAAACTCCCACTTGCACCTGAAATTACTTTGAATTGCTGGTGGCTGTGAACTTCCTAGAATATTAAATAAAATAAAATTGAATAAAATGTTAAATTTTTTAAGCATTTAATTCCCACAGTTAGAAATTCCCCTGTATTTCCCACTGCCTGCCTATAGCTAGAAACCACAAGTTCACTGACAAGCAGATTTCTGTCAGAGTTGCAATTTGTTTCCTGCATAAACACGTTAGAGGCGTTTTCACAAACTGAAATATAAACAAATGCACCCACTGATACTTGGCTTTCTTGGAATGAGACTTTTAAATTAGGGTAGTAAGCATATCAAAAACCCTGAGAGTTAGAGTATTAACTGTGCAAATGCTACACATAAACACAACCTATTCACACGATTTCAGGATTTTCTTAACATGTTTGGAGTTTATTTTATTTATAACCAGCAGTCCCTAAGTCGCACAAATATTTTAGTATAAATGTGCTTATGTTTACTTAAGGCATTGATTTCCAAGATACTCAGGTGCCTAAGACATGGCTATTCATAAATGTCATTGAATAGAAAGGAAAAGATGGTCAGGCTACAAGTATGCGAAGCACGCTGTCATTTCTTTTTAGAAATGCTACGAGCAGGCTAAGAGATGTGGAACGTGCATGAGGAAATAAGTGACCTTAGAAAATAATTAATAAACTTATCTTTGTTTAAATGTAGCATGATTCTCCTTGCAGAAATATGGAAATATTATATGAAGTTATTAGAATTAAACATGAGGTCAAGAAAGTCAAAATTATTGCCATTGTTGAAGCTGTGTAATGGCTACCTGAAATATGAATGCAAAATTTTACTTTTTATGTTTGACATCTTCATAACAAAACTGTTAAATTTATATTTAATTTCATGTGTATGTATAGCAAGTGTTTCTTTGTACTGCCAACTCCCAGATAATGGCACAGAGACTTCTTATTAATTATGAAAGCTTGGCCTTAGCTTAGGCTTGTCTCACTAGCTCTTATAACCTAAGTTAACTCATTTATTTTAATCTACATTCTATTGGGTGGTTCCATGCCTCATCCCTCTATACAGCTCAGGCTGCTTTCTCCATGTCTGGCTGCTGACTCCCCCTTTCTTTTTCTTCCCAGAGCTCTCTCTGTCTGGAAGTCTGCCTATACCTCCTGCCCAGCAATTAGTCATTTAGCTTTTTATTAAAACAATCACAATGACATATCTTTACACAACGTAATCAATTATCTCACAACACATGTTAATTGCATTTACATCACTCCCCCTTCCTCTCTCGGCATCAGGTCTAGGTCTATGTCCTTTCCCCTCTCAAATTCATGGTATTTAATATATGTATATACATATCCAAACGCTGTCCAGCTTCAATCCTATTCCAATCAAAATCCTCACAACATTCTTCACAGGATTGGAGAAATCCATCCTAAAGCTCATATAAATCTGAAAAGACCCAAGTAGCCAAAGCAATGAGAACAATGCTAAAGTTGTTCTGAAGATTTTAAAATATATTATAAAGCTATTATATTAAAAAACATATGGTGTTGGCACAAAAATAGGCGTATAAACAGGTTAAACAAAGTAGAATGTCCAAGCACAAGTACACATAACTATTGATATATGATAAAGAGGACCAAAAATGCACTACAGAAAAGACAGCGTCTTCTACAAACGGATCTAGGAAAACTGAATGTCCACACGCAGAAGAATGAAATTAGACAGTGACTTTAAAACTAAACATTTTCACTGCAGGTATGAATTTCCAATTTCTGAAATTCAGTTATAGTGAGCTGACACTTGATCGGTCCTGGTAGCAGTTGATAAGTCCTACTGAACAAAACATCTAGTCACTAGTCCCTGCGACTGGATCCCGCAGTCGCCTGCGTCACTCACTGCCTCCACCTGCTTCTCTCTTGCACAGTTGACCCAAACTCTGTGCACTGCTTCCATAAAGGAATGATATCTCTCTGGGTTTTTTATTCCCATTTAATGCAATGGCAATATCAAGACCTAATCATGCGGTACTTCTAGGAATGGATTCAATTATATGCTGGAAAAAAATGCTAGACATTTAATAAATAATAACAATTAGTACTTTATTAGTAAAAGCACAGAAACTATGTGAATTTCTCAGCAGAGGAGCAAAATTTAGATTTGTGGTAAATTGTAACTGCCAACTCACACTGTCAAAACTAACTTCCTACAAAGCAGAAACCAGGTAAGCAAATAAAACTGTACATATTTAAAATACTCTGTATTTTTTTAATATAATAAAAATCCCTGCAATTTGTTTGCTTAGTTGATCTAGTTGGTTGAGATGATTCTGAAAAATCAAACCCCTGTGTTGGTTAGAAAGAGAACGATCCCCTAAGAGAGTGGCCCTGTTAGGAGGTGTGGCCTTGTTGGAGCGGGTGTGGACTTGCTGGAGGAAATGTGTCACTGTGGGGGGGTTTCTTTGAGATCACCTATGCTCAAGCTACTCCCAGTTAGACAGTCCAATTCCTGTTGCCTTCTGATAAAGATGTAGTAAGCATCATGTGCATGATGATAATGGACTGAACCTCTAAGCTGCAAGCCAAGGTCATGGTGTCTCCTCACAAGAATAGGAATCCTGAGCTACTCATACAAGCACTCTGCCACTGACACTTCCAACCCTCCCAAGAAGCTTTTAAAAATAAGAGGCAGAAACAGACATCTAAACAGCTAATTCTAGACAACCTTCAGTGGAAGTATAGAAAATACACATTAAGTTTTCATACTTAGTGCTGTCCCCAAATATATACAGATAAAAATATCCTAAAATAAGTAATGAGGAAATCCAAGAGTATCTGAGAGTAAGAAAAATGAAAATTGAGTAAGGACTGCTACCACTTATCTCACTCCGGAGAAGAACTGTAGTGTGGGCCCACCATGTTCTTCGGGTAGCCAAACCTTAGGGGCTATTGTGACGGTTAATCTCTGTTGTCAAATTGATGTGATCTGGAATCGGCCTGATGATGGACCTCTAAGAAAGTCTGTGAGGAAGTCTCTTTCTTAGGTTAATTGAAACAGGAATACCTGTCCACTTTGGATGGTAACATTCCCTTGATTTGGATCTTGGATTGCATAAATAGGAAAGAGTAAAATGAACACTAATAACCTCTGCTCTCTTCTTCCTGACTGTGGAAGTGATCAGCTGCTCCAGGCTCCTGTTGCCCCAGGCTGCTGTTGCTCCAACTTAATGGGCTGTGCCTTAAACTGTAAGCAAAAAGAACCCTTTCTCCCTTAAGTTGCCTTTGTCGGGGCATTTTATCAAAGCAACAGGAAAAGAAAATAAGCCAGTCACACTACCCATTATAAGATTTACAACACACATATGACAGTGACTTCAACAGAGGAGCAGGAGGAAGCTGAGTTTTCATAGTAATAAGACCTTGGAGAAATATATTCTCGTATTTGGGCCTGTGTAAGAACTGAATATTAAGCAGTTTGCATTAATGATTTCTGAAGAAAATTCAAGTTACTGTCAGATGTAGACAGACTACTGGGAAGAATCAAAGAGAAGCTATTTAAGCCTTACTTGATCATAACATTTCTCTTATAGTTTTCATCCTGTTTTTCTGGGTTTTTTTTGTAGGGGGTGGGTGTTGTTATTTCTGTTGTTATTGTTTTGGTGTTTTGGTGTTGTTGTTGTTGTTGTTTTTAATGAGAGGAAGCATGAACTAGTGGCAGAGAATTGCCAGAACTGTGTTCCAGCAAATGTAATTTAGGAAAAGAGGAAACAAGATGTGGAGCAACCTGGAACTTTCATAGGCTCTGCCCCCAAACATGCTTCTCAGCCACATGATCACCCTGGCTCTGAGCAACAAGATATCTGAAATGAATGGTTCACTTTCTGGATTAAGCCTCCTTAAAAGATCTCCGTGGTCTAGGCTGCCATCAAAGGCCATGCTGGTATCTGCGATCTTTGCTCCAGCTGTGGGTCATGCTAATTGATGTCCATCATCTTTGCTGCCACCAGAGACCATATGGATATCCATGATCCATGCTCTCACTGGGTGCATGGCAATGTCTATGGTCCATGTTGCCACTAGAGGTCATGTGGATACCCGTGGTCTTTGCTGCTGTCAAATGCCATGTACATTGATATTTCTGACTCATGCTGCCACCTGAAGCCATGTTGATGTCTGTGGTCCATGCTGCTTCCAGAGGTCATGTGGATAAACAATGGTCCATACTGCCACATGGGGCACCTTCATGATTGTGGTATATGTGGATACCTGAGGCCATGTTGAGGTCCACGCTCTGTGCTGCTCTTGGGAGTTGTGTTGATGCTCACGATGTTTGCTAACATGGTGGAGGGAACGCATGTTGGTTTTCACTGTTACTCTGCTACTGGCTATTAGGGGCAAGAAAACTTCTTATGCTGTAGAGTTGACAACTACAGAGAATGAGAGACTCTGAAGTCTTCGGTGACACTCTTTCCTCATCCTCCCTCCCGAAAGAAATAGTGCAGACAGAAAACTATTGAAGGGAGTCCTTAGAAATTGTGACAAAGATACCGAGATGCAGCTCTTCACAACTGATGGCTTCTGGTGAGGGGATGGGGAAGGATTCGGTTATCTTTAAGAGGCTGGTCACTGTGAATTTGACCGTGCTCCATTGAATGTATGGGTACCATAATTATACTTGGTATGGTTTGGCTTTTTTGGGGGGGTGGGGGTAGATGCAAGGGTGAGAGGGTAGACCTAGGAGGAATGGAAAGCGAGTGTGATCAGGGTGCATTGTATGAAATTCCCAAATATTAAATAGGGATGTTATTGGAGGAAACAATAAACAAAAAAGATCAATTTGGTTGATGAGTTGTGGTCGAGTTATCAGTCAAAAACAGGACTATCAGTTTCAAAAGATGTTGGTTTTGGTAGCTATATTGCTAAAAGCAAATAAATAGCATTTTTATTATTAATGTTTTCTGGAGTATACCCCCATGAGACTTATTCCTCATGACTTAGAGCCTTATATAAAAACTGAAACAAAATTCCTGTAAGCAAAGTACAGTAGCAGAGTTTGCATTGCGAAGCTATATTGTTAACCACCATTTTTAAAATAAAATACCTGAGTCCTAGTCCAGGGAGAGTGTGTGACCCACTGACCCTGAAGACTCCTAAACTCACAGTGTACTGGGTCAAACAATGCAGCTTCTGGAAAGGCCTACAAAACACATTTCTATCCATAGGACTAGCAGCTAGAAAGATTCATACAACTTCCCAGAATGCCTTTCAAAATTCTCAGGAAATCAGGAACATTAAATAAGAGGATTTTGCTTAATAAGCAGTAACTTAAATTGCGCCTCACCTGTATGGTCCTCCTACTTCTTAAATAATCACTAGTTCAATAATATCAGAATGAAATAGTAATCTATCTCAACCCAAAGAAATCATCTTCATATTGTGCTTGTAAAATTTACTTTTCAAACGCTATGTATAAAGGTGGTCTTTTCAAAGCTGATCATTTCATAATTGTAATAATTTAAACGTGACCATTTCATAATCACTCAGAGAAAAGTAGTTGAATTCGAATGTGTGTGTACATAGAAAAATATTGTTAATTAAAGCTCAACAATGTCTTGATGAAGTGCAGAGAATACTGTAACACAAGTTTCCAAGTTTGGGAAAGACTCCACGGAGGAAGACGCAACTCAGGAATAATAGAATTACAATGCATCATTTAGGTCGGAATTATAGAATGCACGAGGGGCGGAAGGATGGCACCAGAAGACACTGCCGCTATAAAGTTGTGCTTGTGCCGATGAAAGCTATAGAGTGAAAAAGGCTGTGCTCTGCGGAAGACTTGATGTGAAGAAGCCATAGGAGTTGAAGCAGGAGAGGCAATAAGCATTGTTTAAAATAAGCCCACCCATGAGAGGCTCCGTCAACAGCCATGATTCTACGGGAGACCTGTCCTGGGGAAATAAGCTGCGCACTGACTACCAGGATCCTGGCCGGAGGAACAAAGAGAACGCACAGGCGGCAGGGGTCTGCCCATCACCTGGGCGCACCCACCGCACTGGTGTCACAGCGCTGGGAAGGATCAGGTTTCTTAATTACATGAAAAGCAACCCTGCGAAGTACAGAGGGAAGCTTGGTGTTCTCCTGCACTCGAGATCTTAGACACAGCATCCTCCACGAAGCCACTCAGGTGCAGGTCCTCGGGCTCCCTGTCCTCTTGAACTCTCACCAGGCTTGAGAGTGAATTAGAGCCAATTGTGCCTTTCTTTGCCAGGAATGAAAAGGGAAGAGGATGAACAAAAAGGAAGTCTCCCTTTGTTTTCCACACTTCCCACTGGGTTCTTGATTCGTTAGGAGTCAGTTCCAATTGCTCAGGCTTCCCCGGAGCTGGCTGCCATGGCTTTGGCTGCTGGCCTCCAGTGTAACACAAGCAGCCTGCAGCCTGGCTCCCCACCCAGCCTTTTATCCATGGGAGCGGGATGCGGGATGTGCCTCCTTGCCTTCAGAAAGCTCGCACAGCTGCCTGATCCAAATGAGAAGCTCTGCCTTTTAAATAAGGCTGAGGCTGGCTGACAATAAGCACTCGGTACTTGGAAACTGGATAGTTGTTTCATTGTGATCTCTTCCTTGGTTCCTAGACCTCAGGCTCCCTAGAGAGTGTCGGGAATTCACATCCCATCTCTGAGAAATATATACATATAGCACCTGCAGCTCTTATTAGCCTAGACTGGGCTGTTAAAAAAAATAAAGAAAACATATTCTTGTTACCAGAAAGCTCCCTGTTAGTAACAGAGGTGAAGAAAAAGTTAGTTTATTAAAAGGGAGAGCAGAGTACATGAATCTCCTGCCTCCACAATAGTTTAAGTAGATTTAGAATGACTTTTGCCTGCTTCCCTTTTTGATAATGAAATATCAGCAGGGGAATTGATCATAAAGTAGCAATGAATAGAAACCAGAACTCTACAGAAAGGTACAAGGGAAGGATCAATTGGCATGGGAGCAGAAACCCGTCTCCTGTCCTCTGGATGACCCATGAATACTCTAAACTCCCTAAGCCTCAGTTTCTAACCATTCTAAGTAGCTCCTAAGGTTGGCAAGGCTAAATTAGATGGTGTGATGATTTAACACCTCCAGTAAGAAGGCACCCAAAGTGTTCATTTGGGGAAACACTTGTGAGGCAGGCAGGGCTGGAGCAGAGGAGTTGGCAGAGTCATCAGATGGCCTGGCCATCTGGCCTCCGTGAATGAAAGAGAAAGCAAAGTTCAGCCAACGTCTCTTGGTTGTGGGTCTAGGAAAGCTACAAAATGCAGTGGGTCCTTCTCAAGCTATGCTCTCGTCAAAGAACCCTCCATCTTCCAGGAACAGACCCACTAAAGCATCCATGCTATATTTTCTCATTAGCTAGAGCACCTTGTGGGAGGGTAGCCTCCCTACAACACCCATGATGAATTTCCAGGCATCGCGGTGATGGAACGCTTGCTGCTAACAGAGGTCTTCGAGCTGTGTTCTCACAGCCTGGACCAACAAATATGAAAAGCACTTACTTGACACTAGCAATTGACCTATAGAAGCCATTCTGCAAAAGCAGCTTTGCCCATTAAATGTCAGATATTTTGTTGGTATGAATGGCAAGCATAGTGCACCTAGCTTAACTTTGAGTTGTAAGTTGATCATTGTTTAGTTAAACTAAAGATTGAGTTTGAGAATAACATCGTAAGGGAAATATTTGCTCATTTATAAATCGTGCAAGTATTGAGAGAGGTTGAAGCAGTGAGAAGCTAGCTATTTATTTGTTTTAGAAAAAATGGAGACATTCACATAAGCAACTTGGGTACAAAGTCCATCAGTCTTGGAGAATCGAGGTATGAGGAGAAGGAAAATAGTTCCGCAAAAGTAACACAAGAACAGAGTGAGGGCCATGGGACTAGAAAGGCCAATGGTAGTGCCTGCACAAGGAATACAGTAGTGTGCACGTGTGTGTGGAAGGCAGTAGTGTCTGCGTGTGTGTGGAAGTCAGTAGTGTGCACATGTGTGTGGAAGGCAGTAGTGTCTGCGTGTGTGTGGAAGGCAGTAGTGTGCGCGCATGTGTGGAAGGCAGTAGTGTCTGCGTGTGTGTGGAAGTCAGTAGTGTGCACGTGTGTGTGGAAGGCAGTAGTGTCTGCGTGTGTGTGGAAGGCAGTAGTGTCTGCGTGTGTGTGGAAGGCAGTAGTGTCTGCGTGTGTGTGGAAGGCAGTAGTGTCTGCGTGTGTGTGGAAGGCAGTAGTGTCTGCGTGTGTGTGGAAGGCAGTAGTGTGCACGTGTGTGTGGAAGGCAGTAGTGTCTGCGTGTGTGTGCAAGGCAGTAGTGTCTGCGTGTGTGTGGAAGGCAGTAGTGTCTGCGTGTGTGTGGAAGGCAGTAGTGTCTGCGTGTGTGTGGAAGGCAGTAGTGTCTGCGTGTGTGTGGAAGGCAGTAGTGTGCGTGTGTGTGCAAGGCAGTAGTGTCTGCGTGTGTGTGGAAGGCAGTAGTGTGCGTGTGTGTGGAAGGCAGTAGTGTGCACGTGTGTGTGGAAGGCAGTAGTGTCTGCGTGTGTGTGGAAGGCAGTAGTGTGCACGTGTGTGTGGAAGGCAGTAGTGTGCACGTGTGTGTGGAAGGCAGTAGTGTGCGCGTGTGTGTGGAAGGCAGTAGTGTCTGCGTGTGTGTGGAAGGCAGTAGTGTCTGCGTGTGTGTGGAAGGCGGTAGTGTCTGCGTGTGTGTGGAAGGCAGTAGTGTGCATGTGTGTGCAAGGCAGTAGTGTGTGTATGTGTGTGGAAGGCAGTAGTGTGTGTATGTGTGTGGAAGGCAGTAGTGTGCATGTGTGTGCAAGGCAGTAGTGTGTGTATGTGTGTGGAAGGCAGTAGTGTGTGCACATATGTCCAAGGGATTAGTCTGCATGTGTGCTCATGAAGGCAGTAGTATGTGCATGTATGTGGAAGGCAGGCATGTGCATGTGTGTGTGTAAGGCAGCAGTGGGTGCGTGTGTGTGGAAGGCAGTAGTGTGCGCATGTGTGTAGAAGCCAGGGCTCACACCTCCCTTTGCCGCTCTCTGCTTTATTTACTGAAGCAAGTTCTCTCTCCCCAGAGCTCCCTGATACAGCTAGTCCCTGATTTGCCCAAGTCCAGGACTCCCCATCTCGGCCTCCCAAGTACCACAATGACAGGTGGGATGTCACGCTATTCCAGCATTTTTGTGGATGCTGGCGATCCAAATTCCTTGTCCTCAGACTTGCATGCAAACTGTTCATGTTGTTTTCCCCTTGCCAGGACAGTTTATGGTGAAATCTTCTGAGTCATTCCACCCTCACCTGAAGTCTCTCTCCCTTCTCAAAAACTCTATAATACAGTTTCAAGGAGAAATGCAGCATCTGGTAGTAATCTGGAAACTGGATAAGAGCAGGTGTGGAGATTCCACAATGACTTGATATACATGCTGGCACAAATTTCTGAGGAGAGGCCAGTTGGTTATAAGCTCTCCAGGAACCAGCAAGGTGGGCCAGCAGCTAAAGGTAGAGGTCTCCACAATCACACAGCCCACGGGATCAACCTAGCAGGATTCTTCGGGGCTCCCAGAGACTGAAACTGCAATGGCAGAGCCTGTATGGGTCTAAGCTAGGTCCTCTGCATCTATGTTTGTGGGACCCCTAAAAATGAGAGTCAGGCTGTCTCTGACTATTTGCCTGCTTTTGTGACCCTTTTCCTCCTGCTGGGTTGCTGCATCCAGTCTTGATCTGAGGGTTTATGCCCAGTCTTATTGTGACTTGTTATAGGGTGTTTGGTGGTATTCCTGAGAGGTCTGCTTTTTTCAGAAGGGAAATGGAGGAGGTGTGGAACTGGGAGATGAGGGATGGGCAACAGTGGAGGAAGGAGAAACTGCAGTTGAGAGAAGAATAAATTAAAAAATAAAGTAAAATAAACTAAATCCTGCCTCACCTTTAAAAAAAGAATGCTGGCAGCTTTTGCAAAGCTAATTTTGATTTTTAGTATGTATATGGAGGCTCAACAAGCAGCCATAACTCCAGTTCTAAAGGATCTGACTCACTCTCTGACCTTCATGGGCTTCTGTATGCATGTGCTGCACAGATATCAACTCAAACACATAAGTGCTCTCTCTCTCTCTCTCTCTCTCTCCCTCTCTCTCTCTGTCTCTCTCTCCTACAAAAATTAAATAAACTTCAAAAATTATTTCACCTTGGTATTGTGGCCATTTTCATACATGAAATTTCTAGGATGCCATGTAGGAATTAATAATACCTCATTTAAATTTGGAAAGGGGGATCTTTTTCCCTACTCATCTGCCAAGCAGAGCTGCCATAACATGCCAGCCCAGATGAGGGTCAAATGTTTCCAATAAAAGTTATATAGTGCTTATATTATGACTTAAATGCTTTTGTACAGTAAACCCCTGTTCGTGTGGGTTCCCCACATAACTGAACATTTCATTCTTTCACAGTCAAGGAAGCCACCTGTGGCCTCACATCTTCATTTCTAAACTTCTGGATCTTTCAACATCATCCTTTTCTCAAATGATCAGAGTTGTCCCATAAAAAACTCAAGTGTGAAATTTTTCATATATATTTTCATATATATTTCTCATCTTCATACGAGTATCTTTATAGAGTAAAGCATAACTGATCCATATTTTAGTAGATTTTTTAAAAATTTTTATTCTGTGTGTATTGGTATTTTGGCCGCATGCATGTCTGTGTACCATGTGCATGCCTGTTGTCCTCAGAGGCCAGAGAAAGACATTGGATCCCCTAGGATTAGATCATTGTGAACTAGCATACGGGTGCTGGGAATGGAACCCAGAAACTTTGGAAGAGCAGCCAGTGGTCTTAACCACTTTGCTATCTCTGTATTCCCAGATGTCTTTTCAGGTATGTAGAAGTCTAGGCTCTTACTAATTTTTTTTGAACTTGTAAACATCACTTAACCTCGTGAATCTCAATAACACACACCTAGGATAAAGCCTAACACATAATGGATACTTAGCCAGTTATTTCCGAACAGATCAGCCATAGGAAAACATGTAGAAAATGCCTCACAACTTGTCAAAGGTAAACTTGCCAAAGTACACACTTCCAATAATTAAAGCCATTAGAAGCACTTGTAAGTATACAGTTATGGGTTGAAAGCAGGCGGAAGACAGGAAACATCCAAATAAATAAGTAAAAATGAATCTCATAAGGCAGTCCTCTCTGCTATCAATGAAGCCCCGTGAGGCACACTTAGCACTGCATATGTAAAGGAAAAGGCATGTGACCAAATATTTACTACCAGTTGCTCCATGACAGCCTTAAGATCAAAGAGCCACTAATCTTTACAAACCAGGAGGCCGTAGTCAGAATTAGATATTCTTCCTATGTCTTCTTTAATATTTTTCCCATCTATTTTATACTTTGATTTTTGCATGGCTGAGTCCAAGCATATACTCCTTTTCAAGCAAACTGACATATTACATCCCCTAGGAAACAGGGCCTTCTCTGAAAGGTATGGATCTTCTCCTGCCAAGAAGAGGAAAGTCTTCCTATCTGAATCGGGTCAAGGCCCCTCCTTGTCAGGCCCAGAGGTTGCTCAGCAGTCGCTGGTACAGAGAATGATGCCGGCTCTGCAACTGTCTGTTACCATGGAGACATGCTAATTAGTAGTGATGAGAAAGCCAGAGGAGTGCAGGGTCTATAAACTCAGGAGAACCAAAGGGAAATGGGTGGAGGAATAAGGATGGAGAGAAAGGAGAAGATTGTGTGGGACAATAGCAGGTTAGATGTCCTCAGATGACAGGATCACAATGAAGAAGGAAAGGGGTGTGGAAAGGAAAGAACATCAGTGACAGAGAGCTTTGTGACAGACAGGCTGTGGCTTGAAACAGGAAATGGGACAACCCATTGCACTGAGTATTAACTCCCAGGGTCATACCATGTTGCAAATATGTAATTGAAAGTTACTAAAAACCTGTTATGTTTTTTGTTTGTTCATTCTTTTATTTTAAGAGAAAAGAAAATGTTACATCCAGGACCATTAGAACAGATTGCAGATTTCTACAGACATTTCTCTGCTATAGGTTGGGTCCACATTTGCCAGCCCATCATAATGTTCTGTGTGGAGTATCAGTGTGTAATGTTCCTGTCTAACCTCTGAGCCAAATCTCTTAGCTTTCTATATCCAGACCTCTGAGGAACACAATCGAGGAGTGGTAACAAGTGACAGCTTCAGGTGTAACGTTTTACCAAGATAATACATACCTCAAAGTGCTATAATCATAAGATGTAAACTTATGAATCTAAGGCATTTTGGAATCTTGACTGGGTGATAAAATATCAGTCTTCTAAAGAGATAATCCCATTACACTAATAAGTATTTTCTGGCTCATTTGGATATCATATAGTATGTGCTAATATTGTATTATATTTGAGTTTTTCATATCTTAATTAGAAATGTTATGAACATATAAAAACATTGAGAATGCTAATAAGAAACTAAGGGCACAGTATTCTATGTTTCTAGATAAGAAGGAAGAGACAGCCCAGTGTGTTCTTTACTGGGGAGTTCTGGAAGTAAGTGAGTAGCAAGCACAGAGTTCTCATCTGCCCAAGTCCATAAGTAAATCTACAGCACCCCACACCCTAGAAATCCAACTCTTGGCCTTTTCATCGACAACAGTGTCCCCCACCTTTCAGATTCTCTCACTTGCCAAATCTATACCAAATTCCAGTCTCCTCAGAAGAGACCTTGGGAGACCTTCTTAAGTAGATGGTTGCACCCTCCTTTTTGCTTTCAATGTCCTTGGTCTCTGTGTCTATTATGTATGGATACTTTAAAAGATAAACACTCTTGAGCAATGAATAATCCTCTGAACTAACAAATGCCATCTGTGAAACTTATGGGACTCTAGGAATTTCCAAAGCTACTTAGCTTTGATTAATGTCCGGCCTCACAATTTGTCTAGAACCAGTTCCATGTTCCAGTACCTAGAACGTCACCTTTGGGGTGGAGTCTGCAGGATGGAGTCACCTGACTAGTTCATAAGAAAAAGCAAAACAAAGGAAATTTTGCCAGCCTACAAATTACTGTGTCCTGCAAAATGCTTGAAGACTCTTTTATGTAGCAGGAACCCCAAAGGACAATCTTACCTTTAGGCAAGATCAGCAGCAATTTTTCTGTGGGACCTGTAAATCCAGTTTATACAGCATTCCATCAAGCAGTCCAGGCAAGAACAGTTTCTTGCCCAAATGGCTAACCAACTCCAAAAGGAGCCTCTTCAGTGCCCATCTTCCTCTTGATGCTATTGGTGCTACCAGGAGCAGATGTGTCTCACTGTCATGAAAAGTCTTAAGTTCTTAAAACATTTTAAATGCCATATTCTGTAGTCTTTGAAAGGTTTGAAGAACGCCTATTTAACTAAATTATATATCTATATATTGAGAAAACCTAACTAGCAAGATTACAAGCTTGAAATTTATCAATGACTATTAATCTATATTTTTAATTATACATTACATATTTAATGAATTGTACAAACATAATACCTTAATAAAGAGCAGAAATATACATATAACAAAATTGATCTTAAATATGTATAAATAAACATAGCAATGCAAAGTATTGATCTCTATATCATATCCCCCTTGAAATGTAAGCAAACATTTATAAACAATCATTTAGGGAATTTGGGCATAGTTATCTACAACCTGCTTTCTGCTTTTTGTTGGGTGAAACATTTTGGGGGTTATTCATGGTGACATTTAAAGGGGTTCTTGGTCCATCACACCACATTAGTCTAGAAGGATTGCACAGGTTCTTATCCTCTGTGGAAATGAAAGAAGAACGTCTTTTCCAAAGTAACATATCCATAGACTCAAATTCTGAAGTCAAGATACCTTTAAAGTACATATGTTGTTTAGTTAGCTCCTTCACAGTCAAAAAAAATCAAAGAAAAACACAATAATATACATAATCCAGACTCTGTGTATATTTCATCTTCATGTGGCTTATTATTTTTTACTCTATTATTTATTAATATTTATTTTATTATTTTTACTTCTTTAATCTATGACTGTCTGTTTCTTTAAAGGCTTTGTTTTATTTTCATTCTAAATCATTTACTTCCTTTATGACTCTCTATACTCTTTTTCTTTTCTCTTCCAAGCCTACATACATCTTTTAAACCTACTGTGACCCATTTAGAGGTCTTCTATCTCTGAATCTGTCATATTGTGTCCTATCTTTTCTGTCCCAGAGAGATTTTAAAATGGTAAGCAGCTTGGTCACAGTGAAGCAGCCCTGAGTGCCGGCTCCATCTCTCTCTGCTTTTCAAAATGGTGGAAGTACCACTACTGCTAGCTCTGGAACTGCCAGGTAGGAGCTGCACTCACCAGTTTAACTTTGAGAAGGAGTGTGCAGCACATAAAACCTTTTTATCTGAGCAATAGCTAAATCTACCATGCAGCGCAATGCATGTTCTGGAAATATCTCTGTGTATGTTGGCAGAAATCCACCATGCTCTCCTGCCTGTGCACACCTAGTAGATCTGACTTCACTGCTTGTCCAGGCAGGAAGCACTAAGCCATGGGCATGATCTCAGCTACTTTGCTCCCACACCGAGTGGGCACAGATGCACCTGGGCACACAAGTACCCACAAACACCATTCAAGTGTTTGGCCTCCTGAAAGAGCCAGAGTTCATGCTGGCAGCACAGCTCAAAAAGCCATTGTTTGAAACCCATGCATTTTTTTGTTATTTATTTATTTACTATTACCACTGAATCAGGATGACCTCTCTTAAAGGAGCCGCAGCATACCACCAGCTGGAAAAAAAACGTGCTGCTAATCTTTGGTTTGTTTGTGTCTAGAGTTCCTTTTCAAGCTTTCTAAGGTTTTACGTGAATATAGTAGACCATGTTAGAGTGCCAATTTGTAGTAGGAGGCCACTTATTCATTTCCTGGCCACCCAGACTCCCAAAATAACCACATAGAAACTGTATCAATTAAATCACTGCTTGGCCTATTAGCTCTAACTTATCATTGGCTAGCTTTTATATCTTAATTTAACCAATTTTCATTATTTTATATTTTACCATGAGGCTTGTGGCCTACCAGTAAGGTTTTAGTGTGTCTGTCTCTCTGACTATGCCCTTATTTCTCCCAGCATTCAGTTTAGTTTTCCCCGCCTATATCTGCTTTATCCTATCACAGGCCCAAAAGAGCTTCTTTATTAACCACTGATATTCACAGCATACAGAGGGAAATCCCACATCACACAAGCAGACACATAATCACAACAAAATTACAAAAATACACATAACTTAAGTGAAAATAAATATTTTTAATTGTGTTTACCTATTAACCATGCTTTTGACCTATGAATCACATTTATAGGTATTATATTCAAGAGAGATGAAAAGATATACCTAATAAAAGACCTATAGACAAATTAATGGCAGCCTTATTTATAATTTAAAGAATTTGGAAGCAATCCAAAAACACAGGAAATATTGAATGAATAAGTAGGCAATATAGAATAAAACTGAAGAATTAATATTACTTAGAAAATGAAAAGGCAACAAACTAATATTACAAATGATAGTATGGATGAATCTTAAAAACAATATACAAAATTAGAAATCAGATTCCAAAAATTCCATTTAATCTGCATGATATTCTAAGAAAACAAAATTATAAGGATGTAAAATAATTATAAGAGAAAGGAAGGACAGGTTGCACATAAGTGTGAAAGGCCTTTGGAGTGATGGAAACACTTTGTACCAAAAGTGGGGTGTAATCTATGTGGATATGTACTGTCATATTATTTATATAACTTTAAAAAGTTATAAGTGGGAAATTAAATAATTTTTGCTTTTTATAAATTATATTCTGATATACCTGATGGCAGATTGCTCTTTTAGAAAGGTTCTTTATATGTCAATAAATGTGTGACCTCGTGCCTGCATACACACACAAATGCACACTAACACACACATACACACACACCACACACACATACTCACACACTCATGCACACACACAATAAAGCAATCAAGCGGCTGACCTTTCAGTGGTGGTGGGAATTCAAAGGACTCAATCGTGTGCTATGACTGCATTCCACATGACTAGCAGACTTTAAATAATGAGGGCATTTTACAAGCAGCACATCCACAGCCACCATGAATCAGCATCACTCATCAATAAGTTTTCCATACCTAATTTTGTTTCACTTTTTGTTTATTTTTTTTTCTTCTAAGTGACAGGAATGTTGGCAGTTGACCAGTTGGCAGCCCAGCCACCCCCAGCTCGCCTAACATATTCAAGCGCCCTTTATAGGATCTTACAGTTAACTGGCATCGTTTTCCACAGGGCAGTAATGAAAATGTTGCCGTCAGATCTCAGTGCACACTGCATGACTATGCCTTTTCTCAAATGGTTCCTATCTACAAAAGTAAGAACCTGACGTCACCACAGCAGGCCCATAACAGTGTTGATTACATGAGAAACCGTTGCCAGAGAGATCCATTTCTACCTCACATTAGACCTTTTGTTGTAATTCCTTACATAAAAATCCCTTTTCCCCTTGACCATTAATACTGATAATTATATCTGTATTTCTTAAGAATATTATGAGTTGCCATTTCTGCATAGTAGCAGATTGAATTTATTCACCTTACGGATATATTATTATCACAGATAATAACTGCGGCATGATAATTATCATTAATTATTCATTTGGATTAAGAGGCAAATAGGCTTGTATTCAAGGGTCTTCCCGAGCACTGTTCATTGTTCCTTAGCCCTGTGCGCCAGTGTGACTAATTCATACTCTTTTCTGAGCCACTGTTGACATCTGACGGGTCCCATATGTATTTATTTGAAAATATAATAAAAGCAGTGAGGACACTATCTCAAAACGGAGTCACTAAAACAGACATATGGCTTCTTCGTTGCCCTTGAAGGGAGAGCATGTGATTGTGTGTTAGAGCCAGGCTGCTGTGAGCATTGCGTTAGTAGATGTGCATGTATTCCTTTCTCTGCATCCTGGACTTGGTTTCTTTAAACGTATAAAAGCCTGTACATTTACATAATGGCTTTTTGTGAAATAATAATAATAATTTAAGCGATACAGTTTATCTTTCATTGAACCAAGTGCTTTGGTACAGTTTACTTGTATTTCCATTTTGAAATAACTTACATTTAATATGCAAAATAAAATTGCAAAACTTGAAAATCTGTGATGAAATCAAGATGAGAAGGGGAGCAAAGGAAAGGAAGCAGTTAGCTTGTAAAAATGATTCTGGTGGTGGTTTAGTTAACATACTCTAATATAGATATAAATATATTGGTAGCATCCTTTTGGCCTTTTTTTTTCCTCTTGGTCTTAGTCCTTATGTTTTTGATCTGTAATTTGTATTTATACTTCTAAATAAATAGAAAGAAGCTGTTGGAAGTTTATGGCATTATACCTGCTACTGAAGGTAGGGTGGAAGTCTCTAAGGTTTAGCTGACTGAGGTTTGCATATTGAAATGACTGCAAGGTTTTACCCCTCTCCCTCGTTCTGTCCCATGGAGGAATAAACAAGGGGATGGCACAGTACTGACTTCCGGTTTTCAGTTGTGTGCTCATGCGTGTCCATATGTTGTGCGCTGTCACTTGTTTACCGTCTGTAGTGTGTTGCGGTGTTGGCGGATGGTGGTTTAAACACAGGAAACTAAGTAGTAGCATTACTCAACCATTACTACTTTAAGTAGTAGTACTTAAAATGAGAAGATTAGGTAGCAGTACTTAACTTGGAGCACACAGTGGTGGGGCTGAATCAGGAGCCCACATCTCCTGACTCTTAGATCCTGTGTGCATATCTTCAAAGCTTATATCTGGCATAACTGATGTTCCAGGCCCCCAATTATTACCACACTTCAGCTAGTCACTCTCCCTTACCTCCCATTTTAAACACTTGTAATCCCAGTGTGTTCACTTAAGACTAATAGGGGACATGGACAGAGATACCCTTATGAATAGTACACCCACTTCTTACTTGTTAGTAGAGAATACAGCTTTATCAAGCTTATAATAATAATTATTCATTAGTATATGTTTAGCTTCTGCCTTACCCTCCACTCCCTCTGACCTTAGAGTTGTTCAAAAAGAAGTCAGTCTTAATCTACAAGAATAGCATTATTTAACAAGTAACAAAGTAGGAGAATGACTTGAAACATTTCTTAAGAAAGATGGAGATGTGGACATCTCCTGGAATCCCAGAGTCCCTAGGCTGTATCCCCCAAATTATTAAACTAAAGAAACCTAAAAACAAGACCAGGCAACGATTCATTGTTAGACCTTATTTTAAAAAGATGAAGGGACCGAGTCACAATGCTTTCCTACCATACACAAGGCCCTCGGTTTTATCTCAAGCAATGAGAAATTCATTCATTCATTCCTGGACATTTAAACCCTAGCTTTGCTCACAAGCATTCATTCAATATGAAATACTCTAGACTCTAGCCAAGGAACCAGAACTGTGCCTCTGAGCAGCACACGGGCCCTGCACTTGAACTATGTCTATCTTGTTGGGAAAGACAGAGAAAGTACAAACATTTCCTAAGAGTGAAATTGCTACCCAGAGAAAGTATGTAGATAGATCAATAAGAAGGGTGGTGTAACCTTGATCAAATGCTTAGGACTGGGTAGGCAGAGAAGGCCCTGTGAGTTGCTGTAAATGAAGGCAAAAAGCGGCATGGATAGAGACAGTGCATCTCAAGCCAGCCAGAAAATGTGAAGATATTCATATGAATGCATGTTTTGAAAAAAAATAAATCAGAACTCACAAAGCACCTTGCACTGGATAAAAATGTTCCTGCTGACTATATTTAATTTGCTGTCAGACTCTTTAATTTCCCTGAACACTTTTCCTCTCTTGCTCTGAGTAAGAGTCTCCTCTTGCTGCATCCCTTTGATCTGATTGTTTATGTATTTCTTTTAGGCCATGTTATGTTGACAATCCTGTCAACCCCTTAAAATCAGGTTCCAAAAAAGGAATACTCTTCTAATGGTGATGATCACTGGAATATAAAATAACTTGGAATCATGGGAAGCCGTGAATTACAGCCGCTTTATAGCTGGATTACAAGGTGCCTTGATGGAGGAAGACGCCAAATTACATGGATTATTTGTCCTGATGCTCTCCACTTTTCAGAAAAGAAAACTGACTTTAAATCAATCATATCTATTTAAGCGATAGCTAAGAGCTAGAATGTCTTGAAAGCCAGGGTTGTGCTGAGGCTTCCGCTAAGCACTTGGCTGGTCACTGTTGACACTCCTGGTGCCTCTCGGCAGTTGGTATCAGTCGTCCACACCCAGATAAGGAGGCTGAGACCAGGAATGAGTCTTAAGTTTTCCCAGCCTCTTTCCCCTTGCTCCAGTTTGTGTACTCTTAATTGCCATCTCCTAGTTACAGCTGGGAGAGAGCTTTTAGCGGTGTGTGGTACCATCGCATTGCTGTTTCCAATAGAGAATTCTGGCAGCAGCAGGGAAAACACAGACATAAGAAAAGTGAGAGGAATTTTCAGTTCAGGAGAGAGATTCTTAGGATCTCAAACTAATGTTAACAGGAACACTTGGTCACCTGCCAGAGGAAGCCAAAGAAATGTCCTTTCAAAAATCAGGTGATGGAACTGCCTATTTGAACAAGCCACAGGATAACTGTGTTGCCATGGTTTATGTAATTTTCCTGTGGCAGAGGAAAGCCAGCCTGTATTTCTCTTTGTCTCATGGCTCTCCAAGGTAAAACGCCATCCCAGAAGGAGACGGCGTATCAATATTATATATCAATAAGTAGGCACCAATTTTGCATTTGGAACATGTCTCTGGGTGACCTCTGGAAGTTGCTGCCACTATAGGGATTTTCATTAAGTTTGCTGGGAAAGACCCTTGCTTGCTAGCTTCTTTAGAACTTTAAAGAGTCTGTCAGAGATGGCAAATTCTGTAGGAGAGTCTGTTCTGAGCCATTAAGTTCCTGTAATGAGAAAATGGGCTGGTTACCAGAAATATGGTAATTGAAGCACGTTGGGCTGTGGGTGACGTTTGGGTGTTTGTTTTGAGAATTAAAACCTACGAAACACTTCTGTATACGACTGAGTTTTAAGTAACACATTTTTAAAGATGGAAAAAGAAAGAACTTCCAACTGAACTACCATCACCAGGTCTCTGAAATACCTTTCTGTCCTTCTGAAGCAAGCATGCACTTCAGCTTGGGCTCTAACAGGAGCAATAAAGATGCTCTGATAAAACTGGGTGCCGTGACGCCTATAATCCCCGCATATGGAAAGCTGAGGCAGGGAGTTGCCTCACATCCAAGGCATAGTAAGTTCTATGATGGCCTTGGCTACAAAGTGAGATTCTGTCTCAAAAACTCAAACAAACAAACAACAAAATACAAGATGCTTTGCTATGTTTTCACAGTCGCATGCCAGCATGATTTTCAAATTTGATTAGAAATATCAGTGGCTATAATTCATTTTTCTAACCTACGCTTCTGTGCAGAAAACACTGAGAGTACGCGCTCCTTCCTTGCTTTTGGAAAGATGGAGTAATTATTCACATAAATGGCTTCTGTTTCCATCATGTTTAAAAAAAAGGCAGCATATCCACATAAGTCAAATAGAGTACAAGGGAGAAAGAGACGCAGCGCAATAATAGTAGGAAACCGTAGCAGCTGCACGGAGGTGGATAACAAATCGCCACTCATTACTCCAAAGGGGAGAAGGTGAGTGGGCAATTAGCAACAGCAAAGGCCAAACGGAAGGACAGCCCGTCAGACAGCAGCAAATATCATCTATGCTCTCGGTGAGACAGAAAGGGAGGCCCAGCAGAAATAAAGAGCAGAGCAGCACGGTAGCCACGGGAAGAAGGGTTTTTCTACAGTACATCTTCCCAGCTCTCCTTCTCACTCCCAGTGTTGTCGCTTTCAGCTTATTCTGGACTAGCAGAGGCAGCAGCCGCATTAGACCGTCAACTATGAGCCTCACTATGTGGGAAAACTTGTTCTTGGTGAGCTAAAACATTCACTGGCCAAGGAACACGCTGTTCAGAAGGGAGGCTATGAGATATAAAACGGTGATTCAGGCCTGGAAGATCAAAGAACCCACGCTACTGTGAGGAAGAACCTATGGGATGTGAATCTGTCTGGCCAACCACATTCATATGCACGGGAGGCAGCTAAGGGGGAGAATTTTTAGAATAAAGACAAAGAAGGATGGAAGACATGTAACATATTTACCAGTTTTCAGTATTCACCTGAGTCAAAGCACCCTAAACCAATTTAGATGCCTTCATTTCAATGATCTTTAGAGAGATTTTGGTCATTTCTCTCAATTATCTATCAATTGTTCAGGGAAGCCTTCTGTACATATTATATTTTTTCCATATAATTTAACATAATCACAGAAGTGATTGTCTTTGCTATATTTTATAGGCAGAAACAAGTTGCAGGTTCTACTCACGCTGAAAAAGAAAAGACTACAAGAAGTCATAGGCATGGAGGATTGTCTTAGGACTCTAACACCGCAGTGTTGGCATGACAACCTTCAGGACTGGTTTTCTGGCCCCTCCAACTGTTCCCAGGTACTTTCCTGGGTTTATTCATCAGAGACAGTATATCCCTCAGTGTGGTAATGGCTTATCCCCCCACTGGAGGCTAATCCTCCCAGTCAGCAATGTTATATCATCCTTGCAATATCTCCAACATCCCTTGCAAGCCCTGACACTTTTTCAGCACATGATAAATGGTAGCAATTAATATACAAATGGTCTTTCTTCAGAAAGAGTAGTGCCTGTCAATACATAAGCTTTAAAAGTCATGTTATCGTCTTGGATTTTCACTCAGTCTCACATTCAGGCACATGCAACCACTCAGACATCTACATTATATTAGTAAGTGTTACTCGTCACATCTCCACTGATGGCAGATTTCTGATCCACTATTTCTTCGCCGTTTTCCCAATGGAGATGAGCTCATACTAATGCCAACCATGGGGATTTGTCTTTACAACCCAGCTGATGTGCCAAGTCTCACTCTAACTTGCTATGCCGTGTTCAGTTGATATCCCTGGGAGGCCTGTTCTTTTCTGAAGGAAGATGGAATCAGATCTGGAGGAGAGAGGAGGTGGAGGAAGGGACTGGGAGGAGAGGCAGGAAGGAAAACTGTGGTAAGAATGTGATATATGAGAAGAAAAAAATAAATTATTTAAAAGAGAAAGTGGAACTTCAAACTAACTCATTTATAATTACATAAATGAATAAAAAAATGACTTACCTAGTTGAAGACAGAGAGATGGACTGAATATTCAATGTTAAAACAAACAAAACATGCAAGCCAGGAGAAGACTATGACCACATGTTTTTAAATGCCTACAGGCAAGAAAGTCTATGAAGAAAACTGAATAAAATATTTTGTCAGAAAGTAGAGGGTAAAGTTGAGGCCATAGAGAACAGAACCATCAGAAGAAAAATGGTTTAAAGTCTCAAGCCATAACCTAAAGCAAGCAATTCAGGAAAGTCTCCAGTGGGAACTAAACTGACGTGCACAATTCACTATAATATTCACACTGCGTCTCTGCATCCGTGGGCAACCTAAATCCATACTGTTGTTGAAAATGTATTTAGAATTTACTTTAACATTTTCACAAGTAGCAGACATCGAGTTCTTTTTGTTTTGTTTGCTTAGTTTTGTTTCTTTCAGGTCACAGCTGAAAGGCTTGGATTATTTTATTTCTTCATTGGTTTTTAGTTAATTGTGTAAGGTAGAGTTTTGGTGTGTAGCACAGGCTGTCTTTGAACTTATAGCAATCTTTCTGCCTTAGTGTCCTGAGTGCCAGGATCATAGGCCAGGACCACTATACCTGGTTCTGTATTATTATTTTTTTCATACAAAGACCCATGATGAGGACATTTTAAGAATCCTTTGCTCTGTTTACATAATCACTAAGATAATCAGAGAATAATTATTAAACACTGGAAAAGATATGCTTCGAATTTTGAAACCATTCAAACAATTAGCTAGAGCAGACTTTTTAAATATGTTTTAAGGCAATTCTATAACTGGTTCACTGCCCCATTAAACAAAGGCATACCCTTGGTTGACATGAATTCAGGATTCTCTATTGGCAGAAAACCCAATTTCAAGATTCTCAAACCAAAAGCTTGTGAATCATGTATGAAAATAAATATACACATGAATTAGATGGTCAACTCAAAGTGAGGAGAGAAGCAAGAGACAAGGAAGAAGCATTTGATAGTTTTAAAACTCAGACAATACACAAACGAAGACAAGAGAATAACAGAGGTTATCTTTATTTTATGCTTTGAGTATGAAGATACACTCAGGTCTGCTCTATGCCCAGTCAATTGTCCTGTACAAAGACCAAAGAAAAGGGGTATGTGTGAAGGCCAGCAAAGCTCTGTGGGCTGAAAAGGAGTCAGCAGTGTAATGAACCTCAAATCTATATTTGTCAGGCTCTTACAGTAAACTCTGCTCTCTAATCTATTAATAGCTGGCACTTCTGTAAATCTGTATCACAGCAATGAGAGCCAATGTGCATAATGGTGACCTGAGGGTTGCAAGAGCTTCCTGTGCCCTCAGGAGAGGCCCCATGCCCTTTGCAACTAGAAGCTCCAGTCTAGACAGGCTCGGTCAGTTGTGCAATATGTATAGAAAGACCATTTTCTTCATCTGTTCTAGCAGTTTGGAAGTCATTCCCTCAGATGGTAGCACAGCATGATCCCAGAGTAGGGACCTCTGCAAATCTTGTCCAATTAATGAATGGAAGCCAGTGCTACAGGAGATTGTCTCATGAAACTTCCTTACCTCTAGCACCAGGACAAAGTGATTTTTTTTGTCTGTCAAGTATCTTGGTGATTTTCCATAAATGCTCCTGAACTACCCTTCATTACCTACCCTGTACCAGTAAGTCTCTGTCCACAAGCTTCTTGCAATTTTCCCCACCATCCTCCATCCCTTCCCTTATCCTACAACAGTGCCTACTTTTTAGACTTACTACATTTTCCTAGTCACAAAGTCTTTCCCGGATTGCTATGGAGAATCCCTCATTGAACCTACAATCTAGATGGTGGTACTTTATTCTATATTGCTAACTCATTGTTTCTCAAACATGCTGAGATTTGTCCCTATTCTTTCTTCCTTGCTAAATGCCTTCTGAAACTAAGTCCATCAGTAGACATTCTTTTTGATAATATATCTTTTTAATTCTTTGATAATTTCAGGCAATGTTTCTTGATCATATTCAACTCCCAACTTCCCCCAGATGCACCCCCTCTTCCCTACTCCCCCACTTTATGTCCTATTTTTATTTTTAGATGAGACTAGGTTCTCTATCCCTTAGAACCTTTCTATCCTTTTCTTCAGTGTTCCCTTGGCCTTAGGTTTAGAGGTTGTATTGTAAATGTACTGAATGCAGGTAGGCATTTTGGCCAGCTGTGACTTCCTGGAAGGGTCTCCATCTGCTACAAAAAGAAGGTTCGTGGATGAGGGGTGAGAGTTGCCCTTTTCTGTAGCTACAAGGCTGAGTATTTAGATTGCACATAGAAATTAAGCTTCTTAGGAAAGAGTCAACAGCTTCCATGGCTTAACCAGCTGTGGATAGTTGGTTAAGATCGGTAGACACTTGGCAGACATTTATTTTTAGTGAAGACCAAATTTAAATTCAAATATCCTTTCAAGAAACCTCCTTAGGTTGCTTTGCCACCTGTTGTCTACTATAAATAGTTTATTCTAAGAATGTTGCCTTTAAGACAGAATGACTATTCTTAATCATAGAAACTCAGAGCATTTGGGATAATATTGCTCATTCTCTAAACCTATATTCTCCTCATTTGCCCCAAGATGTAATATTTACTCTCAACATCATATGAGTGAAGATAAATAAAACTTGATAAGCAAGAAGAAAGACAGGAAAGGAGAGAGGGGTTAATAAACCTTTGAGACGATTTAATAAATGGGTCATTTTAATTATAGCATAGCTTTTCTGGTGAAAACAAACAAAGCTTTGGGTTTCCAAATAGTACAGTATTCTGTGTTTTTAAAATTGCCCTAATGATTTGATTATTACATTTTTCTTACAGGGTTTGTGAGTGGCATACACAACAAAAAGTGCTTTTAGCTGGGCAATGGCATGTCAAACCTTCAATCCCAGCACTTAGGAGGCAGAGGCAGGGAGATCTCTGTGAGCTTGAAGCAGCCTGGTCTAAAGAGGGAGCTCCAGGACAGCCAGGAGTATGCAGAAGGGCAATGTCTCAGAGGGAAAAAGCTGCTTTTATATCCTAGGTAACCTAGCTAGGCTTGGAATTGACAGTAGTACCCTGAAGACACTTTCTAGAGTACTTAACTCTACACACATAGAATTTGAGATACAAACTCTGGTCCTAACAATTGTTTGACTCTTGAAATGTGATGTCTGCTTAGAGTGCTTTTGTATGTTTTTAAACAGTATTGTTGGAGGAGGCTACTTGTTAGTTCCCGGCCTCCCAGCTAGCTTATACCTGAAATAATCACACAGAAACTCTATTAATTAAATCACTGATTGGTCCATTAGCTCTAATTCTTATTGGCTAACTCTTACTTATTAATTTAACCCATTTTTTTATTAATCTGTGTATTGCCACATGACTGTGGCTTACCAGCAAAGTTTTGGCATGTCTGACTCTGGCGGTGGCTCCATGGCGTCTCTCTGACTCCACCCTTCTTTCTCCCAGCATTCAGCCTACCTTTCCTTGCCTAACTAAGTTCTGCCTTGCTATAGATCCAAAGCAGATTTAGACAAGCAGGCCTGAACATGTGAGAAGGGCGTGAGAACTACGGAACAAACAATTATAATTATCAGAAATAAAAATTTCAATATATATAAAACTAAAGGTAACCAGCATCCATCCCATTAGCCCTGGATCACACAGCATCAGAGCAATGCCCATACTTAACATCAATCTCATCACAATTTAAAATAACTGGTTCAAGAAGACCATGCACAGAAAGTAAGAATTTGTGTATGTTGCAGATGAGGAAACCTCTAGATGCTTCCAGAAAGTATATCAATTCAAAAATGCTTAAATATGGAAAAATCTAGAGCAGTAATATAAATGTTACTTAACAATAGAGGCAATTGTCAGCAGAATTGGATTTAAAAGGTAGAATGGCTATCTTTGAAGAAAGGCAAGTGATAGTGGTTTGGAAAAATAATTAATGGAACCCATTGCCATAAAAATGTAGGCACATAGAATCCACTTTGAAGTCTGTGCACAGATACGTTTACTAAAAACAAATGTTCCAAACTCTTTGAGTGAATATAGGTGCTACCTTGGTACATACCACTACCCTCTTGTAGCAATCTTCAATACATTTTCCTTTTTTTATTCTGCTCTAAAAGCTAAATTCATTCACTACCCACCAATCCCGCCAATCCCTTCCCCCCAAAAAACGTAACTAAACAAGAGAGGCAACAATCAGGACAATGAGCCCTTCCAGAAGTCTGAGTGGTACTATGTACATAGATCTGAAGCAAAGTTAAAGCAGGTGACAATGAAGTCCCATAGATGCCACAGGCCATTTGCTTCCAACAGTCATATGAGGCCAGGCCCTTATGTTACCACTTCACAGACAGGAAGCTGGGACTCTGTGAAATCAAATCAGCTGCTTGCAGTCACAATTCACTTGTTCATTCAGGAGCTAGTTATGGATCATTGCGTTTCTACCTGCCAGGCTAGAATTTTATCGGACTGTTCAGCTTTATAAAGTGCATGCGCTCCTTCCTTTACTATTTTGTCTCCCGTGAAAACAGTCCCAAAGCTAAAAGAGATCTCAAGGCAGACTCTGTAAAAAGAATGTTTCTACAGGGAATGGAAGCCTTTAAAAGTATGGAACTCTGACGAGGCCACTGAAGCTAATTTAAATGAGAAGGAAATGAGATTGAAGGTCAAAGTGCCCAAAATAGATACAAAATTATCTCCCTCATGAACTCAGACTTTTTAATATACTAAATGAGCCAGAAAGAGATTGGAACAAGGAAAAGTAGAGAAAATAGGCACAAATCTGAAAGGCTGAACTCCCAAAGTTTCCCAGAGAAAACAAGATGGTTTCGTAAATGCCCGAGATTTCTAAGAGAGGCCATAGTAAATACAGAAAGGAAGGTCTGTGTTTGCTCCTTAAAGATGCTGCTGTATTTACAAATATCCAAAAAGGCTGTATTGTTCTTGTCCTTTTTCTTCACTGAGAAAACGAATTATAACCAAAGCTGTAGGGTAGTTTAGTGCTGAGCTGATTGAAAGCCAGACCACGAGTGGAGATGGGGAGCAAACGTCTAGGAAATTTACATGAACACTGAAAGTTTGCTTCCAAACTTTGACACGTGAGCAAGGATTTTGATATGTCCTGTGTTATTAGTCACAGGGTCATCTGAAAACTTAAAAACTCACGAAGAAACAGAGTTAAGAGTCAATATGTGAGAAAAGATGGGTCTTGGACACTGAAAACAGCCGAGACTGACAAGGTTCTCAGCCACATTGTTTTGCAGTTTATTAAGCATTCAGGAAGGAGAGGGTCATGGGATGTCAGGGGACTAAAGCCCTGTAAGCACCTCGAACCACAGCAACCACCCGTCTCATATTGCGTCACCATCCTTCCCCCTTTCTCTTCTCACCACGCATCTGCATTTGCACACTCTCTGTTTGTTAATCCAGTCCTCCACCGCATTGCCACAGCCTGATCTGGGCACCACCTTGTCTCATTTAGGTTTTTCATTCCATCACTACTGCGTTCTTCATTCAGCCAACTGTCCTTCCAACAGTGCAAACTTGGACCACATCGCATCCCTAGATACCTCAGGAGCTTCCCAGCCTTTCCTCACCTCACTGAATTAAGGCCCTGCCTGATGAGATGCTCTTTTTCTTCAAAGTGTCATGAGACCTGTTTCCTTTCACACAGTCAGCTCCAGTGCTGTTGACCTTGTGTATACATGAGCTTCACAATCCCTTCTCCCTGGATTATCTCCCCAGTTGTCATGGTTGCCGCCTCTCATCTTCCAGGCATCATCACCCTGTCTCTCATAAGGGACAGCATCCCTGGTTCTTCTTAGACATTTCTGTGTCATCACCCTGCTTTCTTCATAATGTCAGTTTCAGTTATAACTTGGGTCTGCTACTCACAGTTGGCTGCACAGAGCGGTGGCCTTGTCCAGCTCGATCACCTTTCAGTTCTTAGCACTTAATAAAATGTGATAGTGAAGGAGACACAAACAATACCAGTGGGGGGTGGGGAGGAATGACTAAATGCTGAACATTTTTATTTTAAGATGGAAAGTAACAACTGGATTAAGATTTCCAATATAGCAGTAGTAGCACAGAGTTAGGAATAAGGTGAAGAAAATGGTAGACCAAAGCGCCGATAAAGATGTTCTAAGTATATATCCTGTTCAATATTTTTGACAGTAACTTTCCAAAGAATAGAAACCATGATTTTCAAGCCTGCGTGTGAAATAAGACCTGAAGATGCAGTTGTAGCTCTGCAGGACACAAAAGACATGGCTGATCTCTGGGGGCCAAACTGACGGGAGAGTTGAAGCTAAAAAGGGGTTTTTCAGCGGCTAGGGAGATGGCTCAGTGGTTAAGAGAACTGGCTGCTCTTCCAGAGGACCTGGATTCAATTCCCAGCACCCACATGGCAGCTCACAACTGTCTGTAACTCCAGCTCCAGGGCACTCAGCACCCTCATAGGACATACATGCAGGCAAAAACACCAATGCACACGAAATAAAAATAAAATAATTAAAATAAAGTGGTTGTTCAAGTTGGTAAGTGTAGATAGAAATCAAATAGGGCTCAGTGAATTATCTAACTGCAAACAGAAGGGGAGTGTGGACTTACCAGGGATTTGTGAAATGTGCTCTCATGGTTAGTGAGAGCATTTACTTATTCATTTACTGCTCGACCTTATAGACAAAAATTCCTGTCTACAAGAAAGATGAAGTCCTACATTTTAGCTGTAATATTCAGTGCAGCAGGATCTAGATACAGGATGGGAATGATATCAAGGTAACCTACAATTCCATAAGCCTCATATGACAAAAGAAATTCACTTCTGGAATCAGTTTGGGAAATATGGTGTCATCCTGGAGGAGGTATCAGGAAGGAGGCAATGTAGAGTTTTAAAAGTTATAATACCTGATAAATAATGATTGAGAGAAGTGGAGCTATGTAGCTGTACGATATAGATTATGTGAGAATCAAGGCGATCCTTCACTTATTTTGAGATAGGTATGTGATGAGCACAGGGCTGGGATGTACAAGTTAATGCCAAAAGCTGGAGATGAGTTCTAATGGGAGAAACTTTAGTCTCTTTGGTCTGTCAAAATCAAATGAACTCCCTAGCAAACAAAGACCCCTGCTCCCAGGGAATGGATGTATATTTAGGAGGATCTTTGGAAGTACAGACCAGGAACACATGCAGTGTTCCTTTCAGCTCTAAGCATTGTGTTGCTAATCTGTAAGAGAGCCCACAGAGGCCTAACCAGTGACACCTGTATTTAAAGTCAATGGAAAGCCTGAACTGAGCCCTCTTCATGTTTTTACTAAGATTTTTGTGCAATTTTCTGTGGAAGTTGCAGTCGGTGAATGCACTCATTCTCGGCAGGCTTCTCTGCTATCATTGGTCAGCCCAGCTGGCTAGCAATCATAAACGAATAAGCAGATATAAATCCTCAAATAAGCAGATACTAAGTTCTACTCTTCATTGCTTTTATTTAACCATACATTTTTCTTCACTCCCCTCCTTTCCTCACCCTCCCCTTGCTCCCTCCCCTGTGACCCCCACACTCACAATTTACTCGGAGATCTTGTCTTTTTCTTCTTCCTATGTAGATCCATGTATGTCTCTCTTAGAGTTCTCTTTTTTTTCTAGGGGTTGTAGACTGTAGGTTGGTTTTTCTTTGCTTTATGTCTAAAAACCACTTATGAGGGAGTACATATTATATTTTTCTTTCTGGGACCAGGTTACCTTACTCAATATGTTTTTTTCCTGCAGATTTTAAGATGTCATTATTTTTTATTGCTGTGTAGTATTGTGTAATACTCCATTGTGTAAATGTGCACATTTTCTTTATCCATTCTTTGGTTGAAGGGCATCTAGATAGTTTCCAGTTGCTGGCTATTATGAATAATGCTGCTATGAAACTTGGCATCAAAAGAACAAATAATCCAGTAAAAAAAAAAAAGTGGTGCAGATTTAAACAGAAAACTGTCAACAGACAAATCTCGAATGGCTGAAAGACACTTAAGGAAATGCTCAACATCTGAGAAATACAAATCCAAACAGCTCTGAGATTCCATCATACACCTGAAAGAATGGCCAAGATCAAAACTCTGATGACAGCTTATGCTAGAGAGGATGTGGGGCAAAGGGAACACTTCTGTATTGCTGGTGGGAATGCAAGCTGGTACAACCCCTTTGGATGTCAGTGTGGTGATTTCTCAGAAAATTAGGAAACAATCTACCTCAAGACCCAGCAATACCGCTGTTGGATATATACCCAAGGGATGCTCATCATACCACAAGGACTCAATTAGGTTCTACTTTTATAATTACTGAACACAATTTTTGTCTTCTACATCTGTAGAAGGGAAAACGTGGTGAGATTAAATAATGAAAATGATTTAATTGAAAGTCTTTTTACTAATGAAAGGAAATTGTCATTACTGAGTATTTTTGTCTTTTATGTCATCATTTAGCACTTCTCACCGTTGTCCCTTCTCTTCTTTAATCTTCACAGATACACACACACACACACACACACACACACGCAGTATCTTTCAAGACCCTACTGACTGTATAGCTGATATCTTCATCCCAAGTTTACACTAAACTTCCTCTGATAAAAATGTTTTTATTAATAACCTAAAAATTTAATGAAAGCCCTATCTTTAAAAAAAGTATCTATTTCTCCCCTTACACTAAATTTATAATGAACCTTTGGGAAATTTCTGAAGTTCTTACACACATATTAATTCCCATTAATTAACATAAAGGCTAAAATGCAAATAAAAGTAGTTTCAGTCCTTGGAAAGGGCAGGACTCCAAGCAGAAGAAGCCCTGACTCAGGATGTTCTCCCCGCTTGAGCGAGCAGCAGCCTGGCTCTGGATTGCAGATCCTTAAAGCAAACTGGAGAGACAGTGCTGAGAGCCCAGGGCTACCTCTCTGTAGCAGCAGGCCAGGGACTGCTCCAGATCAATGGAAGACCACATGCGGGCTAAATTCAAATCCCATCATGTTGTAGATGATCTCACACAACTTTTCCACGACAAAGAAAGGACTGCTGCACCCAAATGTAAAGCAGGTCAGATGGTCACGGTGTTTGCAAGTTTCCTGTTCCTACTTCCTGCACTTTTAGACCTTTTAGGACATTCTCCCTGAGTCTTTTTAGGAATTGGTTTTTAAAAAAAAAAGAAGAAGAAGAAGAAGAACACATTTTCCCCATTTTTGAACTGAAGAAAATTTAGGGGAAAAATTAGTGAATTTATTCCAAAATGTAAAAATCTTTTTCTCTTAAAACACAGAGGTCATATGGGATAGTCATAGAGCTGAGAGTAAGGTATGCTCAGCATTCACGAGGCCCTGGCTTTCATCACTGGCATCTTAATAAAAGAAAGAACCAGAAAGTTCTGAGATGTGGGAACATTATTTCATCAAAACAAAATACCAAGCCAGCTACTTTCCCATGATAAAATCATCATTTATATATTTCCCTGGGCACCAAGATACTTTGAAAGAGTAGGCACAGTACTCATGCAGACAGCACACTCCTCCCCAAAAGCACTGACATACAGTAGTTCTAAACCATGACATGAGAACAAATGGCCAAGTCAGAATTTGAACCTGCCGTTTTAAAGCTGACACTCAACTTGCTAAAGCATTCCTCCAGGATAATAGCCCCATGGAAGGAGGCTGCTGGCAGGCATTCTTCATCATCCGGCTTCTGGATGCTGTGGCTGTCTGATTGTCCTACAGGAAGCCCTGCCACCGGAGGGGAAGTAATTATGTGCCCAAGGAAGGAAGAAAATGTACCTGTTAGGCTTGCAGAATGTGAAGGAATTACAACGGATATTGCTGTGCTTAAACAAGTCTCTGGCTATTGACTCTGTCATGATGCTGTGCCCAGCACATGCTGACAGCGTGGAGCAAAGAGTCGCAAGGATTCTGCCGCTTTACTTGGGATACACAGAGAACTCAGGCGGAAGAGATAATGGTGAGGAAGAGGAAACTGAAGAGTGTGTGTGTGTGTGTGTTTTAATTGAATGTAGTCACAAGTTGAAAGAGTACTTAAGGAACACAAGGGGAAAAGAAGATATATACAAGCTTAATTAATAGAATTCAGATGAAAGAAAGGGGAAATTAAATATTCATTACAGATTCCATAAAATTGTGAAAGAAAATAAACTCTCAATCAAAAGATGCATTGGAGATACAAAAACTTTAAACATTAAGAATTGAGGAGGAAACATGGAAAATACAAACTGTGTTCATTTCCATGTGGGTATGTGTGACAATTTTGTTTGTTTGTTTGAATGACTGATAGATGGCTGAGCATAAACTTGTGAAAGAAGACAGTAGGAGTCTTAAAGATCTGAGAGATAATGGACAAGAGAATATATCTGTGATCAGTTCAATTTACTTCTTGATAAGCTGAAGAACTAAGATTTGTGGTTTTTTTTAAGTCTGGAATAAAAAAGAGAATAAAGCAGATCCGGGAAATAAAGATAATGATGCTGATTACAATCATAACAATATCTGAGATTAGAAAATGTCCAGCAGTGCCTGAAAATGTACCAGTTATTTCAGATTCATCTTCTTATTGTCCACATGTAGCCACACTAAAAGGTGGGGTCCATTATCACTTCATTTTACATATAAAAAGGAGAAACAAAGAAATAAATTTCTGCAAAGTTACATGAAAGAGATATTATTTTCATTCAATATCTGCCTGAATTTTGTATTTAACCAAGGAAGATTTAAATAAAAAAATCAAAAGTCGTGTGTGTACCTTGCATGCCAAACTTCTCTGTAAAAGTCCTCTGAATACATGCATGCTTAAAATAGTAGATTGTTTATTTTTATTTTCTTTAACTCTTTTCCCAGTTGCTGAAAGTAGATTCTTTTCTCATACATATATCCTGATTACAGTTTCTCTTCACTCCTCCCAGTTCGTCCAACCTCACTCCCCTCAAGTTCCACTCCCTTTCTGCCTCTCATTAGAAAAGAACAAGTTTCTAAGAGACAACAACCAAACGTGACAAAATAAAATATAGTAAGATGAATCAAAACCCACGATATTGAAGTGAGATGTGGCAGCCCATCAGGAGGAAAAGAGTCCCAAGAGCAGCACAAGAGTCGAGACTCACTCATTCTCACAGTCGGGAGTACCATAAAAACACTAAGCTAAAAGCTGTACTGTAAACACAGAGGTCCTGATGCAGGCCCACATAGGCCCTGAGCTTGTTCTTGCTGCTTCAGTCTCTGGGAGTGCGTATATGCCCTTCTTAGTTGATTCAGAGGGGCTTTTTAAAAGCTATTTTTGAAAATGGCAGGTAAAATGAAAACTAAAAACTCAACATATTTGTAGAGGGAGCACCTAAAAGATGGGCTGGGAAACTGAGTTATGAATTTATATTTTAAAAGATTGAGAAACTTTTTCTTTGATTTGCATTTTTATCTGAGCTAATTGACACTTTGGAAAACGCAAAGCATTTCAAAGAGCCAGGCTTTTTAAGTCCAGGCCAATCCTCTTGTGTTTCTTCCCTGATCATTGAACCAGGTCTCTTTAGCTCTAGCAAGACATTAATTTGTAATATCCACCGAGCAAAGGGTCTTGCCATCTGGGGAAACCAGGACCACAGAAACACAAGTGAATATTGGACGGAAGGATTGATCCTCTTTCCACTTTCCTCATAGTTACACTTTGGGACTTGCTATTTCAAATCAAAGTATATGTGGACCATGTGGTGTTCTTTGTGTGCCTTTGATTCTAAAAAGAAACACTCTCCCCTCCCATAATAATCATCAATCATCTCAAAGAAAGCACAGAAAGACAGAAATCCATAGAGAGAAGAAGATTATTCTTGCCCTGGGGATGCAGCCCATTCTGTCAAAGGGGCTACATGGGAATCTAGAGTGACCACTTCAATGTGACCACAGATCTCCTCTTCACCTACCTTACCTTTCTAACCAGTGAGGTTGGGGATACAAAAGCAGTGTCACCCCACACAGTCTCAACTAGAGCTGTATCTCTAATTCAGCAAGACTGAACTGAAGCCTTTAATCACTTTCCTCTGAGCATAATGTACTCATTATGAGGTTAAAAACAAAATCAGCTTAGATTTAAAACATCTAATAGCACAATAACTGTCATATAGTGTAAGCTCCATGTTAGGCAATTGCTCACACTCTTCCAAACCCGTATCTGAGGACCCTACATCGCCATCAGCCCTTCCTTGATTCAACACCTCCATCCATGTTTGGTTTCACCTGCACCACAGCCTGCTTATCGAACATCCTTCTCCAAGGGCATGTGTACTAACTACCTGTAGGAATCAGAACATCAACAGACTGAGAGAATTCCATCTGTCATTGTGAGGAGAGAGTGTTCATTGGCTCCAGTGAACCAAAGAGCAGGTCTCTTCAAGTGTGCATTTTGTCCCCTGAAGACAAGTGTTTCTAGGAATCCATTCCAGTGTCCTTGTCACAAGAGAACCACATTCCCCATGACCATCCAGAGACTGAGAGGGAGCGTGTTCACATAAGTAACCACAGAGAGACCAGTTAGACAATCTACAGGCAGCCACTCTCTCAGAAACTCTTCTTCTACCTGTTGACAGTCTCTCCAGCAGTCAAAACAAGGGAGTCTATTAACCTGGTATGTTAAAATAAGCAAGGAAATGTAGTCAAGTTTCCCTTCTTTGGACTCAGGCTGTGTCTTCGCCTTCAGTTTCCTTCAGTGCCTTCAGAAGAAAAACAACTTTTAAAAACACACAAAAAGAAATAGTTACAATAGGAGACTATTTTTCCTGCTATTTCAGAATTCCAAGTTTAACCTCTTTGATGTTCCACCCACGGTGTCGAATAGTTCATCATAGCCCCTTTTTTTCCTTATTATATATAGTTTTAATACCCCGAGAAATAAAAGTGCTGAACTCCATCTGATATTTTACTGAACTCCTGAACTATTCTGAGTTAAGTATGACAGATACTCTAATGCTCCGGCGAGGGAAGATGTTCTTTCAGCTCAGGCTCGGAACATTTCCATTAAAAACCAGAGACCTCAGTCTTAACCTTGGCAATGCCTCCTCCACGTGATTAATTATTTTTATGTACACTGCAGTCTATTAAGGAAGTGTCAGTGTGCCTTAGGATGTTAACTCCTTCACATGGATCCCTTTGCCAATTTCGTTCTCTGTCTTCATCCGGGAAAATAAAGACGCATGGTTCTTGCACTTTTCTCCCAGATTTTAAAAAAAGATTTTATGAGTTTTATATTATAATCTATGGTTCTCCTTGACTCTATTCTCTTGAAGAATTCTTGTAGAGTCTCTGGGCTTGTTTAAATTAAAAGAAGAAAGTTAAAACAGAAAGGCAAAGATCAGTATAAGTCTAGGACAATCATTTGGAAGCACTTTAGAAAGGAACGACACATGTGTTTTAAACATGCCCATGATCGCTGAAGTCTATGCGTTACAACATTTGTCTATGTGCTTCCGATGTTTCACTAACACAAGAACTGCACCGTTGTGTGCAACAAAAACAAGGAAAGGACAGTCGGTGGCGCTTTTACACTTGTGTATCTGAAAGCAAAATGTTTTCTGTATACCTGTTAAGATATTTACAAAGAAATGAACAAAAAGCAGAATATTGCTAAAAGGTTTTATAATTGAGTTAATGAATAAAAAGATGCATTTTTCTTATTTGATTCTCACTTTGGAAGGCAAAATTGCATTTTCAGCCAGCAGGCAAATATATAAAGTATGTCTTTCTCTTAAAAAAAAAAAAACTTCTCTTTTCTACTCTCTTGATTGTAGAAATTCTAGGTATTGACACTTAGGCAATTTGATTTTCTATACATAATTGTGCACAAGATTAAGAAAAATCCACACGTGTGCTACCCTATTTTTCTCTTGATCAATGTTCATAATTTTTAATTATGAAAATGCTTGTTCCACGTTAAGTTTTTCAAGTTGTTAGAATAATTAACAGCTCTTAGCTGCATGTGGAAAAAAAGCAGAAGGAAAAGAAGAACTACATAGTATCATTTATTCAGAAGGGATCAAGGAGGTTAGGTGAGAATACATGATCTCTAATGCCCTCATACGTCTACAGACAGCGTTTCAGAGCAAAGACAGAGAAGAACTTAACGCTTCACCAGCTGGGATAGTGTTTAATCTATGGAAGTTTATTTTAAAGCTTTTACTCTTTCTTATAAATGAATCAGACACATTAGTAGTGATATATATAAATATCAATTTTAATTTTTATTCTTTTTTAAAATTTATGTATATTTGATTTACCATGTAAATGCCTGGTGACCTCAGAGGCCAGAAGAGGTTCAGATCCCCTGGAACTTAAGTTTCAATGATGATGAGCCACTTAGTGGGTGCTTGGAATTGATCCCAGGTGCTTAGAAAGTACAGCCAGGGCTCTTACTATTGAGCCATCTCAATTATTGTTTCTTTCTAAAAATAATTTATTTTATGTATTAACCACAGTTTCCACTCCCTCCTTTTTACCAGTTCCCTCCCCACCTCCCTTCTACTCCCCCATCCACTTCTCTTCTGTCTCCATTCACAAGGGTTAAGACCTTCCATGGGAGTCAACATAGCCTGGCATATCAAGTTGAGGTAGGACTAAGCTCCTAATACCATCCACCTTTACTTTGCCCAAAACTTTCTTGGAATGTTTATATGTACCACAAGAGTAGTATGCCATCTAGCTCACTTGGCATTTAAGGAAACAGTATCTTCAGATAGTTAACTACTATGGTAGAAGCTAGGCAGGTCAGTTGAAATAATCTCCCATTATGTCCTGGTTAGATTTTAGCTGCTTTTTCTGAAGTCTCTGTCAGCAGGCACTGAGTGGTTCGTGGGCATTGCCCAATCCTACGCTTAAAAAACACAGCCATTTATATCCTGGAAAGCAAATATTAGATCTTAATTTCTCAGCTTTGACGAACATGAAAATCCCCACGTGCCGAGACAAATATGAAGTAGGTGCTAAAAGGGTCACAGTCCTAGTATACATCAAGTGTTGACGTATGTTGTCATTTTATATTCCCATCCCCTCACACAGGTGTATTTGAGAGACTTCTGTCACGACAGCTTCATAGGACATTGCAATGTCTGTAACAGCCCTTGGAGGATCAAGGGTAGAGAGTACTGATCATAATAATGAAAATCACCCCAGCTGAGAGCTGTTGCCAGTTCATGAAGGTTGAGGGAGGAGGAATCAGTTTCCTTCTCAGGGGTGTGGCCTCTGGTAGGTTGCCCATGCTCAATTGGGCAGCTCCTCACCCACTGCCCATAAGGGCAACTCCGATTGGACTCAGTGTCTTTTCAAGAAATAAAAGAAGATTACATGTGGTTGGGAGGGAGATAATAAAAGCGCCTAGGAAAAATTGGAGAGGGTAGGATCAAAATACATTGCATACATGTATGAATTCTCAAATATAAATATATAAAATAAAAATTTTAAGAATATTGATTAAAATAAATATTTACATAATTTTTTAATAATCAGTGCAGGTCATTTACAGAAAGGAGAAAACTGGTGACAACAGAGTTGTCCCTGACACTTCAGGGCCACCGGCAGTGGCACCAGGATTTATCCCCACTGCTTGTACTGGCTTTTAGGGATCCCAGTCTCTTTGGAGGGATACCTTGCTCAGCCTAGATATAGCAGGGAGGGCCTTGGACCTGCCTCAAAGCAATGTAGCTTACTCTCTCTGAGGAGTGGATGGGCAGTGGAGTGGGGGGCATAAGTGGAGGGAATGGGAGGAAGGGAGGGAGTGGGAACTGGGATTCATATGTAAAATGAAAAAGGATAATTTGTTTTCTTTAAAATAATAATTAAGGAAAAAAAGAAAAGAATTTTTTTAAAAAAAAGTGTCCTCTGACTTCCAAGCATGTAATATAGCATGCACATGAACATTTATACAGACAGACAGACAGATGAAGAGGGGGATACAGTAATTTCTTAAATATTGTTCTGCTATTTTTAATGGCCTATAAGTAAGCAAGTTTAATATAGACAGCATCCTATATTTGAAATGCTGATGCCTCACCTTATTTTTACAGCTTATTCCATACTCAGGAACCTTTATCATTTTAAAACATCTTAAGTTACCCTAGAATGGTGGCTCACACCTATAATACCAGCATTTAGGAGGCAGAGGCAGGAGGATCGTTTTAAGTTCAAGGCCAGTCTAAGATATATATGTGTTAAAGTTCACTCATCTACTTAGTGAGGTCCTATCTCAAAAACTTAAAAACCAAGAAGAAAAGGAAGGATCCAAAACTCAAGTTATTGATCCTAGCTAAGTATGACTGCCACAGTTTGAACACCTCCAGACTGAATTTCCTGTTTAGAGAGAATCAGAAAGTCAAAGAATAACTTCCATGTCATACCACTGTTTGTTTTCACAAACAAAGGAAAATATGCCCACATAATAAAATGTAAATGTTAGGAGGTAGCATATTTACTCTGAAATTTAAATTTTTCCCTTTTATTTCTAAACTACTATTTAAAATTGAGCTCTCCATGGAAAGCTAAATACATGTTTATTTCTTCGAATCGTTAGCTAGCTTAATGTTTTAAAATTTGTCTTTGAACTCTAACAAATTTTCTGGAATCAGAATCTTCCCCCATTTAAACCAGGTATGCAAATGAGTCACTGAAAGAATTGTTGGGAGGATTCCCGCCCCCCCCCACCATCTCAAATCCTTAAGGAATGTGGATCTAATTTAAGCTTCATTCTATTAAACTCGAGAATACACCATAAAACACTGGTACTACGAGTTGCATCAAACAAGTAAACATTTGTTATGGGGACAGTAAAATTTACTTTTCACAAAAGGAGCCTACAGTCATAATGCATTCCATTCTATTTCCCAGAATGCTTCTTAAGTATGTTAATAAAGTCTTTATTGTGTCTGCTTATAAAAGTCGCCACCATTTCCCATTAGAAAGTCTCTGTTTATTCATCAAACATTTACTGACAGTGACTGCTGGGAGCAGCCTCAGATTTCCACTCCATTACACGTTTGTGGCATAAAGCACATTAATTATAGATATATTACAATATTCAACTCATTGAGGAAAAATTAGATGATCAAGGCTCATTTTCCTTGACAATAAGCAAGTTAATGAAAATACTAATTACCTGGTGATGAAGTGGAGCCTTCAGGATTGAATGCTGAGCATCTGCAAGAGAGTTTTGTGGATCTAGCTCAGAATATTAAAGCCAGAAGCATTGCGACTCCAGGAGATGGCCCTTGCGATGGACCAGGGCCCTCTAACTTGAGTGGTCTGGGTAGGTCGAGGTGAGGTGCAGCTGTATGAAATGGTTAGGGGTAAGTCACCGAAAACTGACAGCCTCAACCAAAAAATTCTAATTAATGTTATATATAGTTGACAAATCAGACTCATAAAAAGTAATATAGAAAATAGAATCATCAGTGTGGGCAAGCCTTCTCTTGATTACCCATTTTAAAATAATATTAGAACTCTTTTTCAGCCATTTTGAATTACATGCTAGCAAACATCTTGAAAAACATTTCATCTCTCAGTTTCTACAAACTCAGTAGTGATAGACTCTTAGCACAAAAACATGAACTCACATCAGATAAGGCTTTTGACATCCTGTGAACTAGGTCCTCTGGGGACTGGCTATTAACCCACTGGGCAGAGTATCTAGCACACACAAGGCTTAGAGCGCCATCCCTAACACCGAACATAGTGGACTTGGTAGCACAGGAATGGTATCATAGCACTTGAGAGGTAGAAGCAGGGTGGCCAGAAATTCAAGGTCATTTCCTGCTAGATAAGACGTTCAAAGCCATCCTGAAAGCATAAAATCCTGTGTCAAAAATAAAAATAGGTCCTTCTAAATAATCATATAAAAAGATAGCCTATATTATTTGTTATCAAAAGTTCAAATTAAAATAATGAGATACCATTAAATGCTTTTTAAATGGCTAAAATGAGAGTTGAAATTGCCAATTACAAAGTAGGAAAGAAAATAACATAAAGACACGTGTTCCTGGTGGGGAAACATAATGGTTCAACCACTCTGAAATATAGACAAGCAATATTTTTTGCAAAACTAATATTATAATTTTGCATAATCTAAATATTATATGGATTCCTTTCCATCTACTCAAGTAATCTGAAAATTAACTCCACATAGACCCTGAACATAAGTATGTATTTCCACTTTCTTATAATTACTCAAAATTAGACACCACCAAAGTATGTGATTTAGTTTACTTTCTTATATGTTTGTTGGTGGTAATTGTGTTGTGGTGTCGGGGCTCAAGCAAGATAACATTTTGTTAGGAAAGAGCTCTAGCACTAAGTTCTGCTTCCAGCCTTACGGTGACTTTCAATAGATAAGTATAGATAAGCATGTAAAAAAAACTTACATGTTCATGTAATAGAACACAACAATAATAAAGCAATAATCTGTAAAACCATAGATCAATGTTAAGACAGATTGCTAGCTGAAACAAGCCAGCCTGACAAGGTTGCATACTAAATGTATTCAGTATGACACTCTGGAAAAGACAAAGCTACCATGAGGCTAACGCAGTCAGTGGCTGTCAGAAATAAGGTGTGTGAATGAGGATCGAAGTGATGAAGTTACTCCGTTATTTAGACAGGGAAACTATTTTTTTTTATAACTTATTTTTTTTTATTTTTTTTAATTTATTTATTTATTAAAGATTTCTGTCTCTTCCCCGCCACCGCCTCCCATTTCCCTCCCCCTCCCCCAATTAAGTCTCCCCCCAGCCCGAAAAGCAATCAGGGTTCCCTGTCCTGTGGGAAGTCCAAGGAACCCCCACCTCCATCCAGGTCTAGTAAGTTGAGCATCCAAACTGCCTAGGCTCCTGGACAGGGAAACTATTCTGTGTGATATTGTAGACATGAATTAATGAGTCTGTGCCTTTGTCAAAACCTTTATAGCACTAAGAATAGACATAAATTATACATTTTATAAAATCATGCTGGGGACCAAGAGAAGACAAGATGCAGATTGTAACCCAAAAAGTCTTAGTACAGCTTAACCAAAGGAGATGGGAGGCTGCTATGCTAAGTAACATTATGAATGAATAAACTTAGGTAATACTATGGGAAAAACTTATTACATAAGTTCTTTACTCTAATTGATAAAATTGTTTCTCACAAGGGCATAGGTTAGTAATTTTAAATGACTCTCTCTCTCTCTCTCTCTCTCTCTCTCTCTCTCTCTGTGTGTGTGTGTGTGTGTGTGTGTGTGTGTGTGTGTGTGTGTGTAACAAAATTAGACAGTTGGGTAAATGATAATTTATGGATTTCAAATGCTTGCTGTGGGAATAAATGTTTAGACATAAGCAAGAAGAGGATTAGGTGGTGATACAATTCGCCATCAGTATATGTTTAGTTTAAATACAGATATACAAGTATATACTAGATATCACATAAAATTGCTTGTTTATGTATATGTGTGTGCATACCTGCATAATACATTTGTGAAAATAAAACCATATTGAGGGGTTATGTCAAAAGCAACAGGCACAAATCAAAAAGTCTCCCACTGGTCACAGCTAGAAAAGCTTGAGGAAAAACTAACGTATTATTGGATCATATCCCAGAAGCATGTAAAGTAGTTATCTTTGAATATATACTGGATGGATGGATGGATGGATGGATGGATGGATGGATGGATGGATGGATGGAAAGGCGTCAATAGATGATACATAGACAGATAGGTAGAACATAGATGATAGGTAGGTATGTAAAAGATAGATAGGTAGATAGATAGATAGATAGATAGATAGATAGATAGATAGATAGATAGATAGATAGATAGATAGATAATAGATAGATGGATGGATAGATAGGTTAGTGGATTAAAAAGATACATAGATGATACATAGATTGATCAATGAATGATAGACAGTTAATAGATAAATTACTTAATGGCAGATGATAGATAGATAATAGATAGATAGATAGATAGATAGATAGATAGATAGATAGATGATAGAAGATTAAAAAGCAAATCCCTTATGAAGAACCCCAAATAACGTATATAGCTTTTCCACTCTCAAAGAGATGAGTATAAGTTCTCTTTCCTTATAATGAAGTTAAACATTATTACTTCCTCCCAAAGAGAATAGCACTGAAAGAAAGATAAAAAATTACAGCAGTAAAGAAATCTGATAAATATTTCCTTAACCAGTTGATCAGTTCATATCAACAGCAATTAACCAGACTAATAATATGTACCTTCCATAAACAAAGAGAGAACAACACCACTGTAGTCACTGTTCCAGAAACATATTACTATAATCTAACCATGAACGTCCCAAATGAGAAGCACTCAATAGCAATGATGACAGTATTCTTCACAACTGTCAAGGTCCCAAAAAACAGGAAAAAACTCAGAAACTGTCACACTCAAGTGGAAACCAAAGAGACACAATAACCAAATGTAAAGTGGTATTCTGGGTAGAAAAAGAAAAGCAATAATAAACAATCTAAGAAAACATTAATAAAATGGGGGGTTTAACTAGTAATAATAATATATTGATCTTGTTTCATTAACTATGACAACTACGCAGTGCTAATATAAGATGCTGCAAATGGGGGAGGTCACTGAGGGGTCAAAGGGACTCTGTGCAAAATAAGTAACTTTGCAATTTTTCTACAGACGAAAAAGTGTCCTAAATAAAAGGTTACTCAAAAAAAATACTAGAAAAATTTCTCACATGCTTGAATAATTTCTTTCTTTCATCAGTCTGGCAGTATAAGAGTAAGCACACTGCTGGGCAATATCTTCTGGTTTGTATCAATGTGTGTTTCCCATGCTCCTACGGATTCGACTAATAGATATATACAACTGTCCCCTCCTCCCCAGAATGTGTTCCAGACAGCTCAACAGCAGAGTGGCCGAAGATGCCATTTGATGAATGGCAATTTCACACACATGTTCTTAGATTCTTGATTGATGCACCGGCCTGCATCAAATACAACTTCTTCTAAAAAGGGGATGCAAAAAACCTGCAGTTCATTTTATTGCTCATCCAAGATCCTTAATTTAGAAATAAGTTACTTAATAATTCAACATGGACCATTCTTTGATTCACATTGATTTTCAATTCAATCAGCAAAGCTGCCTTTGGATTGTCCATTGTTTTGAAGACTGATGTATTTTATAAGAGCAAACAACTGTTCTGGCAGATTAATAATTTCTTCTTACCACCGTCCAGTGAAAGCTTACTTAGTTTTGTGATTTTTCTTAGAAACAGTTTGGATCCAAAGAATTTAATCCACAAACCACAAATAACTTTACCACACTCTTCTGCCCTGGGTCAATTCTTATAATCCTTGTCTAACTAAGTTCAGTGAGTTCATCTGGGTGGCCCCTCCTCAGCTCCTCAATTAGTATCACACACAGTGAAATGGGCAAGCATTGGGAGATCCAGTGATAGAGTTCTCTCTCTCTCTCTCTCTCTCTCTCTCTCTCTCTCTCTCTCTCTCTCTTTCTCTCTCATTCTCTCTCACTCTCTCCTCCTCCTCCTCCTCCTCCTCGTCTTTCCTTCCCTCCCTCCCTCCCTCCCTCCCTCCCTCCCTCCCTCCCTCCCCCTCTCCAGACTTTTCATTTACTCTGCACATGTAACTTAACTTCTAAAGGACTTGTTCTGCTTCCACTGAATGGTAACGTTTTGCTGTCTTGTATCAGAGGCATATGGGATGACCATACATTTATCCCACAAAAAGAGTGGTGTTAACTATTTAACTACATGTTGTTGACAATAGAAAGACATTGGGGTTGTAACACTTAAGAGGGAATAACAGAATTGCTGAAATTATAGAATCTGCACTCTAGTAGAAATAAATAATTTTTTTAAAAAACATAATGTACATTGATGGTTATCAATAATTTTAAAGAATAAGTGATGAAGCCAAACACAATGGCACACAACTGTAATTCCAGTATTAGGTTAGGGGTAAGGCGGTGGTCCGAGGATAAGGAGTTCAAGGCCTGTTTTTCTTTTTTCTTTTTTTCTGTTTTGCATACTAATATGTTTGTGGTAAGTCTGGGCTACCTGAGATAAGCCTGTCTTAAAAGGAAAACAAAAATGTAATTAATCAATTAAATGATCTTAAGATAGGAAGTATTGGGGAGAGCAGGGGTATTTTAAAGTGTGATCAAAACAGGCTTTCCTGAGCATTGACATTTGAGTGAAGACCTGAGGGGAGAGGAGACACGCAATCATGAGAACAGTTGAAGAATCTCTACAGGAGAGAGATCAGCACTGTGTAAAGGCCCTGAGGCAAAAACAGGCTGTAATATTCCAAGAACATCTGCAGTAAAGTAGGGGGAACTGTGTGGTTCCTGTAGGAAGAGTAGCCAGAGATAATTGATACAATTAGTAACAAATTGATAATTTGTTGAGAAAACAGACCACTGGAGTCTTCTGCACTGTTCATAGAACTTTGGGTTTTATTCTGGGTAGACAGGCATCAGAGAAAACAGAGCAATAGCATAATCTCCTTATGCTTTAACAAGACCACCATAGTTAGAAGGAATATCTGGGCAGGGCCAAAAGCAAGGGAACCAGAAATGAAGCTAAATTTTAAGAAAGCAACTACAGTAACTTGGGGCCAGACTCTTAGCAGAGAAGGTACTAAAAACGTGCTGGACTCAAAATATGTTTTAATGATGTTGCTACTAGAATTTTGGAGCGTTTTTTTTTGAGATGTTCAATGTAGGACATGAGAAAAATAGAAACATCCTTCCCTCAATGTTTCTCTCTTTCACAATTAGAAGTCTGAAGTTATTATTGACATACATAGGACATTCAGTTGGAGAAATCATTTGGAAGTTTCGTATTTCACATATCAGATAAATGTTAACAATGCATAGCTTAACTTTTGAGCCTGTTGTTAAAGGGGGGAATGCCAACTCAATTTCAAGAATGTGTAAGTGATCAGGGTATAGATGGTATTGAAAACATTGAGAGTTGTAGGGAGACCAGGGCAGAGAACAATGAAGGAAAAGAGATGATGTTTCCAAGAACTCTTCTCTGAGGACCCTGTGTTAAAAGGTCAAGGAATTTACAAGCAGCCCTGAAAACAGGCATGGGCTGAGAATAGATCAGGAGGAAGAGAGGGGAACGTGGAAACTTGAGTGTTCCAAGGAGAGAATCTTCAGTCATGTAACACGCGATTGATAGGTCAAATAAGGTGAGGTCTCATATGTGACCTTTTGATGTAGTAATGTGAAGATCACTACAACCCTCTTTGCAGGCGAGAGAGTATAACTGAGTTCAAGAGTCAATGAGAGCTCTCCTTTTTTTTTAAATTGCTGTATTATGGCTACATGAAATATTAACACCAGAAGAAGCTAATTACAAGTTTCTGAAAGTCTGAAGTTGTCAGAATAAAAAAATGGGACGTGTAGACGAGACAAGAATAATTGAAGGCAGTAGTATAGGCGGAGCTTGCATAGAGTTTTCTTGGGAAAGTAGGCGAGAAATGAGCAGTGGCACAAGGAAATGGGGTCAAGGAAGGTTTTGGCTGGTTTGGTTTGGTTTTCTTGCCGATTTCAAGCTAGAAGAAACACCACCACATCTGGATACCAGAGGGAATCAGTTGGTAGGAAGATAAAGATTGTTGGAGCAGTGTCCATGGCCAGGGGGAGGAATGCAACCCGCTGCTCCTGTCCGAGTGCTGGCTACAGACAGAAGGGCAGGTGCACTCACACAGACGCTATGCATGAGAAGATGGGCAATTCCTCTCTGATGGCTTTGTATTTTCCACCAAACTTGCCTTCACAAATGAGAGCAAGTGTGAACTTCAGGGGTGTTAGAGTTTTAGAGAGAGAGAAAAGAGTGAGGTTGTCTCTCCTAGAATGTGGAAATGAGTGAGAGCATTTGAGATGCTTAAGTGTAAAAAGGATGCAGGCAAAATAAAAAAAGCAAGACCGGAACCTGAGAACGTGAGAGAGAACTGACTGATGCCCTCCTCTTTTCCTCTCTCATCATTATCAATAGCATTAATTGATTTGCATTGAGACAGGGCACTGAAGAAAGCTTCTGGGTGCATAACAAAGAAACCTCTGCTATCTGTATGATGTCATGATGGCAAAAATCTTCACATGCATTTTGTTCAATCTCTTCTTTTTAACAGATATTAAGCAAAAGTCTGATTATCCTGAATGTTCCCATTAGGGACCAGATTCTACCCCACAGATAATGCATCTAAGTCTATGCATTGGTGTTTGTGTGCGCAGGCACCTGTGCATGCATGCATGACTGTCTGTCTTTGTGTGTCCGTGTATGCATATGGTACCTTTTCTCATAAGTGGAAAATCCAAGAGAGTCCAAAGCAAAGGAAGGGCCTCAGTTTGGCATAACAAGTGCTGCCCTGTGATGTTTATCTGTCCCTACTAATTTCAGAGGAAGGGAATGGTTCCCAGCCTCCCAGGGCTCACTTCAGAAGTCAGATTGGAAAACAGAAGAATCCCAAGAGAATGGTCTCTATACTCAGCATCCAGGGGGAGGCTCCTGAGTGACATTTCAACCAAGAGCAAAGGAGATTGTTTCCACCTACCTAATAAATAAAGATCCTTGTGCTTCAAGCCAATTTCTGACCCCTGGTTGGGAGGGAGGATAGTGTGGAGTTTTTCGGGGGCTAGTCAGATTCCTCTCCTGCAGAAGAAAACGGATGAATAACAAACCTCATGGACAGGATGAGATGGAGAAGCTAAGTAGTTGTTCTTGATTACTTGAATTAGACACACCAATTAATGAAGGAAAAGGGAGGTAGGTGGAGTTCAATGGCTCTTAGAAAAGAAATCAGATCTCTACATGATGGAAATTTACCACTACCCCAAGATTACACTGGATCGTGTCTCTACCCAGGGGTTTCCCACATCTCCCACACCGGCACCAACAGCATGAAGGAACCCAGAAACTCTCTGTCTGTCGTGCAGGGCAAGTTTGTATCTCACAGATATGATTACAGGCAGAACAATTTCTTCTCGGTTGCTTAATTTTGAACTCCTATCAAATTCTATCAGTTTTGCCCATTTCTAAACATTCGTTGGTGTTTCATTTCTGACGTGAGGATTTTCTATCATTTTATGCCTTCAGCATGGCATGTTGCAGTTAAGTTTAAAAGACCGTTATAGAGAAATTACCGAACTGGAATCTCAAGTACAGTGCCAACAGTTCTAAGGAGCAAGCTGGCCAGGAAGCCCTAATGTCTCCATTAATACAGCTATTAATTTTGAAAGCCTTGACAGCTGTAACATCTTTTTAAACGAAAAAAAACCACTTTTCCTTTATCTCCAAAATGCTCCCTTCTTTGTACGTAGCAGCTATCTCTAGCCCCCTTCTACTGACTGTTTTAATTTGTCTTTAATATCAGATGTGCCTTATCGATTTTTTTCTGTGTATATTTTCATTCTGAATAATTCAGAGGCATGAATTTTTTCCCCATTATGGTCAATAGCAGGAGCAAATTTTGAGGATAATCAATTGAGCCCTGACTGACAATTCCTGCTGTTGATATCCCCAGAAGTGAGGGAGGGGGAACAGCAGGGGATAATACGACCCAACAGTCAATCACAGCTATCAGCAAACGAGCCAACACGGATTTGTGTGAGGGATGGAGATCCATACAGCAGGCCCAAAAGGCCAGCTAATAGTTGGCTCTTTTTACTTTTCATCATCCAGCACTCCAGCTGTGCCAGGGAGACTTATGGTCTATTCTTCTGTACATTTCCTCTTTACTAATGTAGTTTTAAAATCATGACTTAAAGGTGTCATCTTTCATAGGAATATGTACATCATGAAGGCATCAATTCTTAATGATTTGTTCATATTTTAGCTGTGCTTTTTTCCAAAATAGGATAAGAAAATTGGACAGCTTCCAGGAAGCCAGTCTGGGGAATAAATAATTGTCACATTTTAATTCAGATAATATGGTTGAAATTAATTATCATAGCGCTGACAGAAACAATACAAGTTGGTCTGGTCTCCCCTCACCTGCAGGAAAAGCACATTTTCTGTGTCTGTCTTGGTGTTGGCATTCATCCAAGTGTTTGACACACTCAATTTACTACAAAATTGGCAGTCTTCTATCTCATAAAGGAATACAAGTGTAACGATAAATATTGTGCCCAATGCATGATACGATTAATACAAATCAGAGGAGAACTAATAAAAATCAGACAGACTTCAATGATTACAGTAGTTTAGGTCATCTATCGCTATGATTATTTTCATAAAATCCTGAATTAGCAGGATGCACTAATGGCAGGTGGGCTATTTCATCCTCCCGGAGCTGTTGAGATCAGAACCAAGAGAGCAAAAGAGAGTTGGCGGAACACGTCAATTCATTTTCAATTATGTAGAGTAAATGGTCTTTTTCAGGTCTGCTGATTTTTGAAGACTGTTTGAAGGTCCAGTGTCACGTACGCGGGGATTTTGCTGCTCTGTAAAAGGAATGGCTGTCACAATAATCAATTCAAAAATTGGAGCGTAATTAAGATGTCCAGTAGTCATGGATAAATATTTCTGAGGTAACAATTAGGATCCCTAACAAATTGTTGGTTATAAAGTAACGGGCATAGAATTAATAATTTCTGTAACGGTCTCCTGGATTTGCATAACTTCAGCAAAGATCCATAAAATTCAGAAAACATCTGTAGTTAATTGCAAAGTAACTTATAGTTAAATAATAGCTCAATGTATGCAAAGAAAACGGGGAATTCAGAAGTCCTGGTTTAGTTTACCATAGATAACTTATTTATAAATCTCTGTAATTTATTATTAATGTCCTTATACAATAATCGCTCATGCATATAAACACAGTTAACCTTAAAATTTCATCCTGATTCCCTTTTCTTTACAAAAGAGGTGTTTTGACTTTAGAATTCATTAGTCTTAAAGGTTCTTGAGGACATTAAAAACATGCTACCGTTATATTTTATTGTGGAAAATACTGATTCTTTGTACCCAATCTTATTTTATTCATCAATAAACTTCATGGAGAGAAAAATTACTCTCATTAAAAACTTTATTTTCTTGGAATTAATTTTATGATTGCAGTTTATATATCAAAAATAAAGTAGAAGCTATTTGTAAAGTTAGAATTTATTTTCTGAATACCAACAGAGCTTTCCTCAAGCATATTATATCAGTGCTCACATGTTCCAATGTTCTCTTCAGCAATGATTCTCTCATTTGTTCATGTTCTTTATTGGAAAATATGATTTTGATGTGACAAATTCTTTTAATACTATGTGGCATATCAATGTGATATGTTACATGGAGAATAGAACATTAAAAACAGGGGCTTTTTTGTTTGTTTGTGTAACAATGAACATTTTGCAGAATTGATCAAATGCTGGTGTGAACTTAAAACAGTAAGGTGGCAAGCACTGCTGTTAACAAAGAACGACCAGAAATAGTTAGCAAAGCTAAGTCAGTAAGATGATGCCATCAGTCTGCTTTTCCTGGTCAGCTACAAATGCTTTAATGCTGATATCACAAAGTGGATCTCTCTTCGTGAAATAAACAAGAGGAATTAGACTGATTGAGACAGAAGAACCGGGTTCGAGCACGACTCAGTTACTTGTGAAATCTTAGTTGGACTCGTAGGTAATAAGAATAACAGCTACAATTCATAGAACGTTTTCTCCCAACCCGAGATTGTTTCCATTAACACAAAGAGAGATACTATAATACAGCCCATCGTTGTTCCCATTTTGCAGATGTTGAACTTGAGAACTATGGAGGTAATAACTGCCTGAAGTAGCAATATTGTAAATGATGGTGTCCGGCCTAGTAGACTCTTAACCCCCTACATGTGTGCTGTCTGTTCCAACATCAGAGGTGAAACAAATAATTGCCTTCCACTTTTAAACTCTGTTGTTCAAATTTATATGCACTCCCAAGACAGAGGATTCCCCCCCCCCGCTCTTCTTCTTGAAATGTATCTTAATTTAAATTTGCTTGTTTTGAGTAAGAGGCTTTGTCTTCTAAATGCTCTATTCACAAGACTCATAGGAAACTCACTGAAATGAGGAAATGACCCATGACTGACTCATTGCCCTCTCCTCAAGAATCTTGGCAGATCAAGAGAAACGGTAAGGGCAGCTGTTGATCAAAATTGATGCTACCACAGATAGAACATCTCCCCTCATAAAACACCTAGCTAAGCACTTGCAAGGCTGTGACAAGAAGCGGTAAAGGCATGCCTGTAGGATATGCTCCGTTTCTCCCGATGTTCTCTCAGTTCAAGCTCTCTAACTAGCAACCACCTCACTGTGGGGGAAAAAAATCATTGTGGTGCCAAATAAAGTGCTCCTCTGTTCAAAAAAGTGTCACAGCTTCAAGGAGTCAATAGAGAGCTCAAGAGACATTCAGTCATCTTGGGTGCAATTTGGGGCTGGGGTGTAAGTGTCGGTTCAGGTCAAACCCTTTCTGCCCGGTCCATGTTCTATGTAGACCTGGACAATGTATCCAACTTCTTAGAGCTCTTATTTCTCCAACTGGAAAGAAAAGTCAAATGCATCCTTGTAGATAGATAGATACATGGGGTAGTAATGAAGAATTAGCAAAACCGTGAGCATTCATCACTAGTCACAAGGAATACAATCAGAAAGTATCAGTCTTCACGATTGGAATCCCATGACCAAGAGATGTCTGTCTGAATATTACCTAGAAATTTACTACAAAGTTGGACAGTCCTTATAAGGAGGAAGCTAGTACTTAAGATTATGAATAAGGATATGACAAAAAGGGAAAAAAACAAAATGAATATCATTTCAGAAAACTTAATTTCCTAGCTGTTTGGCCCAGCCAGTCCTGAAACCTCGAACTCATTCTAAAGTGCAGTCCCTGGAGGACAGAGTGCCATAGTCACGTACCTACCTACCCAAGTACCTTCAGAAGGACCTCGAGGATCCTCACATACCCTAAAGAGCACATGTGTATCTTCATATTTCATCTTAAAGTCATTTAGTAACAGGAATATGTTGAAGCATTATGGATAAGAGTCAGCAACATAAATGACAGATTTTTATATGTGTATTCAAGAAAGAAAAACATGTCTCTTATGCAGGCCATAATTGTGGAACTATGCTAATGGAAATCACTCTAACACTTTATTTATAAGGGTCATTTATAAATGATGTATGAATGCCCATAAATGTCTCTCTTATTTGCTATTAATAGTTAGCAGTGCTATTATTTTTATATAAGCCCGTATTCCTCCCTTTGAATGGAAGCAACAATAGGTATAATGTGCTGAAATGAGTCTACAGATAAAATAAGCATATTTTTGCCTGGTTATTAACTACAATAAAGTATTTCCACTTGGGTTATTTAAGGTTGTATTTAGATTTCATCTTTAATTTGGAAAAACCTCAGGGTGCTGTTTTCAATGAAATGTATCAATCATAACTCCTGGAGCCCAATTATTACCCTTCAGCTAAATTACTTACAGTGATCTCCCCATTTAAAGCTCACTTCAAAACCTCAACTGAGTTGTCATGAAAACATTTTCTTCTCTGGGAGTTTAAAAAATATTCTAATAATATTTTCAACCAGATTTGTCTGAACAGAAGTTTCCATCACACACCAGCATGGCCAGACACAGTGAGAAGAATATAAAAACTCAGTCATTGGTTCTTTGTTTTACCATTTCTAGCAGAAGGAAAGGGTCAGTTACCACCTTGCACTTCTTCCCAATAGGGGAAATATTCTTCCAGAATAGAGATATAAGTTCAGAATGATCTCTTGGGATTTGGAAAATCTTATTAAATGCTCACTTCATGAAACAGTTTCTAAACGTGGAAGAAAAGGTAAATGCTCTCCAGGGTCATTTCCCTAAAGATTATTCCATCCGTGTTTTACATGGAAGAGCCATTCAGTATCATCCTGAGCAGTATTTATTCTTATTTCTCTCATCCAGTACTACTTCTATCCAAAAAGGTGGAAGTAGGCATCAGAGAGACAGAGACTGCACAGACCATCTTTCAAAGTTGGTGGATAAGTTCCTAGCAGAGGGAATGGTCACCTAAATCCTAACATAAACTCTTGTGCTACGTGAGACAGAGCGGAGGAAAGGAAAAGGGAGAACATGCCTCCTTCCATTCTTCACTTTCCCCAGCTTTTCTTGACCCTTTATCCTTTCTTACTATGTCAAATTTGGACCTCGAATAAAACCAGATTAGATGCAACAGTATATTGTAGGCCATTTCCAGAACTATGGAAAGAATAAAAAAAAAACAAAACAAAACAAAAAGGATGCTAGGAGCTAAAGACGAGGGCAAATTAAATAGGAAAAATGCACAGATTTTTAGAACAATAAAACTATACTGTATTGTTCAGTGTGCCATTATTCATTTATCCAAGCCCACTGTTGGAAGCAGTGAGACCCCAGATCCTGAAGTTCTTGTAATCCCCTGATCTGAGTGCCTCCAGCTGCTCTGAGCACGAGACTTTCAGGAGTTCCTGATGGCAGGAGAGTGGTTTCTGGTGGGTTTGGCTAGGGCGTGGCTATCTCTATATAATCTGCCCCTGGACACAATAAAGGGGGCATTCTTGGGGAATTCAAGGATGACCCATGTTGCTGTCTCTCTGTCTGTGTGGGTCTGTGTATTTTAACCTCCAGCACCCTTGCCCGAAGCTCGCGAACTGGGTACCAGTGCACAGAGCGCAGACACGGGGGCGCGGGGCGCGGCAGCCCACAGAAGTACAACATGAAGAATGCACATTAATGCAAACTATGTCCCTCAAGTGTAGAATCATCTGTTGAAGCAAGTGTGCCACTATGGTGAGGAACACTGATGGAGAGACTATGAATATGGAGAAGGCTTCGTTGGAGATCTCTGTTCTTTCCTTTTAACTGCTGTGGTCCTAAAGTTGCTTTGAAAAAGTAGCGTTGTTTTCAATAAGAGCATGCTGCTGTGAAGAAAAGCACTTTTATTCTCTTCTGGGCACCCAAAGGATGCTGTGATTGCTGGGGAAGGGCAGAGAGTAGGAGGAAGGACTCCAGGCTCCCAACCCAGTGGGTAGAGGACAATCTCAGTCAGATTCACATTTTTGCCCTGGGCCAAATGTGCCTAAAAGCTTCATGCCTTGGCACATTGCCTCCCATAGCGGCATCGACTTCTGGAGAAGTCACACACTTCTTTCCCAGTTTCACCCCTGGGAAAACATCAGATCTGCAGATGCACCATTCAGTTTTACTTCATTCCTTTGTCTAATAGAGAATAGGTAGAGGACCTGCAATAATATGATGAAAGTTTAGATTTCTATTAAGAAAGTCGGGAAGGTCTGTTAACCCTATGCAAGGTGAGGAAGAGATGGATAAAGAGTCTAGACAGAATCTTCCTTCTTGTTTGGGACACTGAAAAGTCATTTTCTTGGTTAGATTTATGAAATTTAGGCATTGAAACACAAAACCATTTGGGGGAAAAGAAGCAAAGTTATACTGTGACATCTGTTGTTTTGCACTTCAGGACACCATACACTGTGCTGGACACATAAGTAGGCTCCCAGAAATACTGATCAAATAAATAGAATATTGACTAATAGACTCGATAGGTGGATATGGATAGATGATGAATGGATGTATGGACGGTCAGACGGATGGATGGATGGAGGGATGGATGGATGGATGGACAGACAGATGTGTGGATGCCTGAACTCCGTGTGTCTAGACATTGTTCTAGCTCTTACAATCTTCTGAAGCTTGAAGTGATATTTACCTTTCCTTTTATCCAAAATTGTCATCCATAAGCAGTGAAGAATGGATTTTTAAAGAGATGTGGAAATGGAAAAGAATGCTCCAGTTTCACTTGCTCCAATGCCTATTTTTTTTTTAACAAGAGGCTTTCTCCTTTGCCATTTTTCACATACATTATTAGACTCAGAAAACTGGAAGGAGTGAAGCCCCAAACACCCAGACTATGATCCTGGTAGAGTACAGATGTGAGGATAGGAAAATACGAAAATTGTTTTCCTTTTCTGATCAAGGAAGAATCTCAGTCTCCCCAACAGTAAAAAGAGCCAAGCGCCATGGTCAGTTCCCTTCATCGTCATAGCTTTGATCAATTCTGCACCACCACTAGAATAGATCAGGAAAGCACAATACATGTTTGTAGTTACATCTTTCATAGCTTCATTTTATTGTCTTCCTTTTTAAGGATAGTTGTATGTTTAAGCTTCTAGTGTCTTTACCTGGAGAAGAGATTTGTGGAGGCAGGAGACAGCACAAATGAGGAATTCAAAATAGAATAGTTGAGAAATTGAATCATTGATCTGAAGTTAACCTGTGGATCCCATAGAATTGATAAGCAAAATTCAAGCATTTTCTTTAGTTCTCTATCAGCTACAATATGAACATGAGATTAAACTATAGTGGGGGTTATGGGTAGAACTACACACACTTAGCCCTTAGCAAGCTGGAAGCCATCCATTTACACCTCAAGTTTCTGAGCTGCTACAATGACTTAAATCAAACCTACCACTTCATGGCATGCATCCCTTTGCTACAGGAGTGTGGAATATAAACCACTCAGTAATTTACTAAGTCTAACCCCAAGAGAAGAGCACTCAGCTCTAATCTGAGAGCCAAATGATAATGATAAGTACCAAAATGATTCAGCCATGGCCACTGATAACATAACCTTCTTTAATCTTTACAATAGTAGTTATCATTGAGCCCCATTTTATCAGCAAGCCAAAGCACGTTCAGTCATGTCACATTACTTAAGTAAATACAAAAATGAATTTTATTAAAATGAAGCCTCAGTAGGCTGAAGAGATGGCTCAGCTCTTAAAGGCTCACAACCAAAAATAGAAAGCCTCAGAGAGGTTAATTAACCTAAACTTACACTGTATTTGGCAAGACCATATTTTAAAGAGACTATATGTAGCTTGGGGTAGAGTTGACAGTAAAGTACTGGGTGTACAGCAACACCTTAAACTCCTTGCCCATCGCCCCAAAAACATTAAGAACAAAAGACGGCACTGTGAGTCCAATCTCTAACCTTGATTTCTTGAAGCTAAGTCTTAAGGAGAAGCAGCGAGTTCATCAGCACCGTTTTGCTCCAGTCTGCACACATAAGAGAACTAGCAGGAAGTGTTTCAAGCAAACAGCACATATCGTGTGTGTCCTCGGAGCAGCACAGAGCTCTGTAGTATTGCTTCCCTTTTTCATTCCTTTAGTTGGTGCGTCACTTCATAGGAATTTAAGAATTTATGTTTTGCCAGAACAAATATCCCGAATGAACGTTTACTATATTTATGGTTTAATATATTTATATCACTATAAACATGTAATGTTTATGCGCTTCAGCGACCTACTGTAATTTATTATATTAGCCACAAACGGGAAAGTTATGCAAGATGTTAAATAGAGTTATACAAGCATATATCCATTTCCAAAGGCAAAAGTTTCTACTTCTTCTCTAGTTTAAATAAGTTAACCGCCCCCTGATCGTTACAGCTTATTGGGGCTGTACTGTACTGTTTTATGCATCCTTAGATGAGTCGCTGGTAACAAGTAGGAAAATATTCAGCTAATTACCAAGGAAGCTCAGCTATCTCTAAGGCCCTAGTTATGAAAATCTAGTGAGACACAAATCAATACCAAGACGGAGAGGAAGAGAGAGCAGAGAGGACAATACAGGGTACCCAGAGAAGACAGCTTCTCTGAGAATGATGGACTAGTCCTTCCTCCTTATTTTCTAGCTAATTGAGAGTAGAAAGATGTTAAGGAGATAGACCTGGCTGCTAGCCAGCCATATCACTTCCCAAAAGGGCTCAGCCATCAGGCTGAAATAATCAAGCCCTTCTTGAGGAGCCCAGGGAAGAATTCCTGGAAATACCATAGCATATTTGATTTCACATTATCCAACAGCATAAGATGATATATTAACATTCTCTTGAATTCAAAATGTTTATTGATTTTTTTTAAACTTTAGATAATTTAACTAGGTTACATTTGCATTATGTGGTACAAAATAAACATTTAAAATTATTTCTGCTCACATCTAAAACTGAGTATTAAGTTAAAAATAGCTCTTCTTTGCCTGAATTGATGGAGAAAGTGAACCAAAGGTAATCATCAAATATTTATGTATATTAAGTATTACACTTACTCATAGTCAGAATCTAAAATAATTTTAATAGGGGGATGTATCTGATAGTGATATCAAGTGGGGAGAAATTCATTAAGGACTGTGTGGACCTAATAACTAAATATGAAACCCAATGTTATATACAACAAAAGGGGAATTACTGCTTTAAGGAAAGAAAAGAAGTGAGTTTGACAATTCACACAGTGCATTTCTAGGAAATATCATAATTGTAGGGAAACTTTTGTGGAAAAGATGTTTATTAACTTCGCCAAACACCAAGATTATATTCATATCTTCCCGTTCATCACTGGCGTTCTCCCAAAGTTGCTTTCTAGCTCACTTGCTATTGATATTCTAGTCAATATATTTCTTGCAGTTTTATGGTTCCTTAAGCTTTCTTAATCCAGAGTAGTCTTTCTCCCTGTCTTTATTTTCTGATTTGGGCTTTTGGAACACTCTAGGCCCAGTCTCATGTCTAAGCCTCACACTCTGGATTAGATGGCTGTTTTCTCGCGGTGCACTCTTTAACTCACACTGTGATCTCATCACCTGTGTTTCCTAAACCTGGTAAACAAGTCAAAGATTTGTACTCACATCAAGTGTTTTTAGAAAATATAGCTCCTGTCAATGATGGAAAGTTCACATTTTTATATAGTGGTGCGTAAAGTCAGGTTATCCATCTAGGAGGTGGGGTGAACTTTACTCGTTGGTAACTTAGCAACTGCCGGACATTTCTATCATAATGTTCATTTTTCCCATTTTATTTAGTCTGGTAGCATTCTGCTCCTCGTTCCCCTTTCTCTCAGTGACGTCATTCTTCACTCATCATACTTTAACAGAATCGACTACTGTCGTTGAAACCATAGGATCGTGATTTTCTAGTGTTGGACGATCTTCTACATTCATTAGTTGCTATTTTTCTCTGGAAATTTTTCCTTTAGTTTGTTTTTACTCTTTCCACATCGGGCAGTAATTTTGTGTTTCATTCAGTTCTTATACTTTCCTCCTTTTACATAATCTCATTCCGCTCTATAATGAAGACCCTAAAGCACAATATTAAGTAAGTGATGAGTACAGACATGGAATTCAGGATTCTTCAGCTACCCCTGGCACTGTGAAGCATCTGATCAGTCAGTTGTAAGTTAAAGGATTTTTCCTGAGGTCCTCAGCTCTGGTACCATGGCAAGGAGTACCCTGAGAAAAGTTCAAAGATGGCTATCCAAATGTTTCGGTATGCACTGTAGGTTGGAGCTATGGTAAATGAAAATGCTACCCTGGAGTTAGGCAGGCATCCCTCACCACACCCTTTATAGCTAAAAGCCAGACTGTTCTTAAAGGGAGAAACAGGAGATTCATTCATCCAGTTTCTGGACCAACACTTGAAAGCAGCGCATACATGATTTTCAGGTAATTCCCCCATCAAACTTTTCACTGTTTTGCTAGGGGACAGATGACTCTTTTCAGCACCAAGCTAATTTTGCCCTATTAAACCTACAACTGTTGACTATATTCTCACCTGAGTAATTAGTACATTCTCCCTGTATCCACTTCTTTCTCCCTTTTCTCTACCTCTTGTTATCTCTTCATCTATAATAGAGTTATTATTTAAGACATACAAGGTTACATAAAATTGTGGTATCATAGTCTCCAGATAGCATGCTGGCATTTTCTTCTTAACTCCAATTTCTTTTGCTCTGTCTCAGCCCACTTCTATTGCTTTCTTCTAGAAGTAATTAAATGATTGTCCATTTATGAAAGCCAAAAATGACATAGATTTATTATTTTATTAAGAAGCATGTAATATTGGGTTCATGATTACACAGATATAGAGCAGGATCTTAGAGACACAAAGTATCAGGGTTTGTCCTACAGGATACCCATCATAATGCTGTAAATATAGTCACAAAACTATACCTAGCAGGCTAGGAAGTTCAAACAAGAAATATCTTCTGCAAAGTGGAGAAATATTGTCCTGGATACTCTGATGACAACATATCACAAGCTAAAGTCATCTGAGAGGAAGGAACCTCAAATGGGAAAAAAAAACATGCCCCCACAAGATCAGACTGTAGGTAAGTCTATGATGGTATTGTCTTAATTAATGATTGAGAGCTGGCTAAGAGTAGCCGCCAAGACTTTGAGACCCTGGAGATAACCTTTCCGAGCATAATTTGAAAGATTACAGATCAGCAAAGACCAGAATTCACCAAGCCAGTGGTGGCCCATTTACCTAACATTTTTAGGAAATAGGAATATTTGGGTTTATATCAATACATACATAGAAAACTCTAGTTGAGCAACTCCCAGAACTCTGGGGCCAGCTGGATAAAGAAGACGGGTTTCAAGAGTTCAGTCAAAGCTCCTAAACCTGTCATTTTCATCACCCAGTCATTTCCTCATTTGTACACTGGGAATACGATGTGGACCTTGTTCCTGGGCCCATTAGAAAGAAGCTCACTGAAAATGATGAGTACTTCTAGATGTATGTGCTAAGGTTTCATTTTCACTGACAAGCGACCTGGGTGACGCTCACTCTTTTTCTCCTCCTTTAAGACCGTATTTTCTCCTTTCTTGGTCTTTTTTCCAGTATTATGACCCACATCCACAAACCTATACACATAAAATTAAAATATAGGGTCCGTATACACGACAGTTTTTTAATCAACATAACACAAGCTAGAGTTATCTGGGGAGAGGAACCACAGTGGAGAAAATGCCTCCATCAGATTGCCTGTAGGCAAGTCTGTGGGGGCTTCATGATGAGTAATGGGAGAGGGCCAGGTCACCTGGTGCAGTGCCACCCTGGGCAGGATGTCCTAAGTGGTGTAAGAAAGAGCACAGGGAGTAACCCAGTATACAGCGTTCCTCCGTGGCCTCTGCTTCAACTCCTGGCTCAAGCTTTTGCACTGGTTTCCATTCATGACGAACAGTAATGAGAACAAACAAGATAAGTAAACCCTCTTCCTCCCCAAGCTGCTTTTGGCCATGGTGTTCTATAAAAGCAACAGAAACTAACCAAGAAGGCCATATATGAAAGACAATGTGGTATTTGCCTTTCTGATTCTATGTTACTTTGTTTAACATAATAATATCTAGTTCCATCCAATTACCTACAAATGCCAAGATTTCATTTTTCTTTTTTAAGGGGTTTGTAGATGTAAGTGTATACATGTAATTGTGCATACCATATGCATACAAGTCCTTTGAAGCAACAGGGCATCAGATCCCCTGGAAACAGAAGTTGCAGGTAATTGTGGGTCATCTGATGTGGTGACTGGAAACTGAGCTCAGGTCCTCTGCCAAAAGCCCAAAGTCAGTAAGTGCTCTTCACTGCTGAGCCGTCTCTCCAACCCTATCTCATTTTTCTCTATAGTGGAAAAAATCCCATGGCATGTCTATATCACGTTTACCTTGCCCTTTGTCTGTTGACAAATATCTAGGCTGGTTCCAAGTCTCTGCTATGGTAAAGAGAGGTGTAGTAATCACGACCTGCCAGTATACTATAGTAAATCTACTTATCTGAGTCATTCAACATTTAAACAGCTATTATTAATAGAAAAAGTGGCACAACTGTACCTATTAACAATTTTCCAAGTAAGAGTTATAGATGGATAGGAATTGGACTATGTGTGAGTAAGTAGATCCAGGACTCAGGCATACCACAAAATATCAGAGTCACTTTAATTAAATTCTTTGTTTGAATTTCTTCCTCTATGAATGAGAATAATACTACATATCATTCCTACTTTAAGGGTTACTTTCGGGGGGATAGAATGACATGGAAGAAAACTTCTTATAAAGTAATTAGTACTCCCTAAGCTTTAGGGATGATGGCAATGATGAGGGTGTGGTGCCAGTGGTGGCTCTAAGATAAAATAACCTGGAAGAAATGAATCTGAGAAACTCCATTGAATGAATGCAGATATTAATACTGTGCTCTGGGAAAAAATAAATATGCATGACTTATCATAAGAGGGAAGAAAATGCAAAAATATTTTCTTTGGATTCTGTCTTCAATTAAAAAGATGTATCTGGCTTCTGCATGCTTTCCACAGCTAGCACACTTACGGTCTTTGCAATTAACTTCTCAAATATTCATATTTCAATGGCATGCTATAAAAATAATGAATTCAGAAAATTACTACGAGTGACAAGACTAAAGAAAAGCAAAACGTTTTCCTTTATCCTGAGAATTTTCAAAAGGTTGGGAGTCATAGATAATAAATGTTATGTGCTCTCAGACATAATACTCTCAACTAATAAAATAATCATTTTATGGAGTCCTACTGAGTATATAAACCGCACTTACAGGGAGGCTCCATGCCCAGCAGTAGATGGTCAACACAAAATGAGCTCAATGGTATTTTTGTAGATTCTTTTGTCTCACATTGCTTCATTTGGACATTTTTATCTTCCTGGCTTTCTGTCTGTATATTATGATTTTAGATTTAACGTAGGTTTGTGTGTGTGTGTTTGTTTCTTGTGCTCTTTGTTCTTTTTTAAAATACAGGTTATTTGCAATTTTTATTAGCCTGATTATTTTCTAAAGAAAGAGAGAAGGAAGACAAAGTTCCATGATGGAGAAACGGCAAGGAAAAGCCATGATCAGAATCCATTGTATTAGTAAAATATTTCCATTAAAAACATGAGGGAAAGGTAATCATTTAAAGGATAATTGAAACTGTTGGTTAAACCAAGCCAAAACGAACAGCATGAGGAACTTTATTATGATTGGATACACAAAATATATAGTATCCAAGAGGACATGGAAGTGAAATGTAATGCTTATTTCCAAGAATTATGGGATAAGTATATATGCTAACAAATACTAAGAAATTATCAATATAAACAACTTAATATAAGTATATTAAGTAGCATGATAAAAAAAATCTATGGCAATTTTAATTTAGTCCATCCTTTTAAAAATATTTTTCACATTCTCTCAGTACTTTTGAAGTACATAATAGTGCCATCTAACACTTATTAGAATACCACAATTTTTGTTTAATGGGCTTATATTCTTCTATTTTGTACACAGAATAGATACATGCTTTTTTCTATATAGCCAGGTTTCATATACTTGTAAAACACATTTTTAGTGAAAACATATTCCTCTCTCCTACAATATATCCTGACCATATTTCCCCTTCCTCCACTCCTCTCAGCCTGCTTCTTTCCCTCTCCCCTAGATTCACTTCCCGTCCATTTCCCTTCAGAAAAAGAGCAGTCCTCCAAGAGACAACAACCAGACAGGACAAAAAAGAAAATACAGTAAGACAAGGCAGAAGGCTTCACTCCGAGGCTGGGCAAGGCAACCCAACAGGAGAAAAAGAGTCCCAAGAGCAGGCAAGTGTCAAAGACACATCCACTCCCTCTGTTAGAATTCCCACAAAAACACCAAGCTACCAACCATATATGCAGAGGACCTTCTGCAGTTCCTGTGCTTTCTGCTTCTGTCTGGAAAATACACTTTAAAGAGAATACACACTGAACTCGCTTCTCCAAAACTGCACTGCTGCGAGGGGCAGGGAAAATAAAAGGCTAGTCATTGATGTCGAGGGAGAAAAGATGGGGTCAGTTCCTCTGATCCACCTCTCCTCTCCTCTCTTCTCCCTTCTTTCTGTCATGAGAATCCTCACCAACTGTACTTCTAGCAACAAAGATAGTTAGAAAAGCACAACTCTATTTTACCAACATTTTGCCTGATTTTTCTTTATATTTGAGCGTGTCCGTTATCTATTGCTGTAAAGAAGATCAGAACACAACTCAGTAGTTAAAGAGAACAAATGGTTTGCCATCCCATTGTTTATGTGATTCAGGAATTTGCTGTTTTTTTTTTCTGGCTCCCTCCCCTCAAGGTCTTTCATGACATTGGCTTGAAGCTGCTGGCTTACAGTCTTGACCACGTTGAGACAAATGGGGTCAAAGATTGGGGTTTTTCCATTTTTATGTTTTTGAGATTATATTTGATTACATCTCTCCCTTCCCTTTCCTGTCTTCCATATATCCCCCTTCTCCCCTGCAAATGCATGGCCTCTTTTATTTTTTTAAACTACTTGCTATTGTGTGTGTGTATGTGTGTGTGTGTATATATATATATATATATATATATATATATATATATATATATATATTCCTAAATATAACTTGTTCCTATCCCACTCCAAGCCTTCCTCAGTGGCCTATAGTATTGGGGTAGAGTTTGAGGCCTTGTGGGCTTCTCTCTGTCACATGCTTGCTGATGTCCATCAGGCTTTCTGCTTCAATGGCATCATTGTTAAGATAATCACGGGCTATCGAACAAACGACCTCAGTTTCTCACTGTGTCACAGAGGTCTTGTATGGAGCTTACAACACAACAACTTATTCTTCCTGGGCCACATAACATGCAAATGAATGTCGCTAAGGCAGTACCTGTTTTCTATAAGCTAGTCTTAGACATGCCATGCCATAGCTTGATGTATTCTATTCATTAGAAACAGGTCAGTAGGTCCAATGCCTCTTATCTTCTGGCAGGGCTTGAGTACCCGTGTCAATCATTTTGGATCCTTTGCCTGCCATAAACAATATTTCATGCCAAACATAGCACTTGTGTAATGCAAAATACTTACCTATGGGCATAAAGACAAATAGCTAGCAATGACCAGTTCATTTATGATTTAGAAAAAGGAAATATTCACATGACCAACATAAAATAACTTTTTTATAAAATAATATGAAAATAATTTTTCATAAAATAACTTTGATAAATCCATTTCTCCCAAATAATCTGATTTAGTCATATTCCAGCTCATCTTACATCAACTATATCTAAAGACTAGCAAGTTCCTACGATGTGCCTGGCACTGTTCTCAGGGCTTAAAGGCCCAGAAGCAAAGGAGCTGGAAGCAATTTTTAATGTTGAACTGGAAAAATTCTTTTTAATGGTTTATTTACTTGAGTATTTGGCTGAAATAAGGAAGATTTTCTAAGTGACAGTGTACTCGAATGTGACCTTCCAAAGGTCAAAAAGTACTCCATCACAGATACTTTGCCTGCCTTAGACTTCATGAGTACAATGGGTTTGAAGAAAAGCAGACTAGCCTCTAAAATATTAGATTGCTGGGCTTATAACACAAAGAAAGAGAATGGCATTTACTAATACATTTTGGGACTAGAATGATGGCTCAGTGGTTAAGAACACTGGCTGTTCTTCCAAGCAACTTTAATCCACAGCACCCATGTGGTGGCTCACAACCATCTCTAACACCAGTCTCCAGGGATCTGATGCCCTCTTCTGGCCTCCTTGGATACTTCATGAACATGGTGTGTAGACAGACATACAGATAAAATACCCAAATGTATAAAATAAATAACTAAATAAAAGCTTAAATCTTATCTAAGTGTCTATCCAGTTTTCCACTCACTCGATGTTATCTCTGGACTCAAAACTCCAGTCCATGCAGAATAATCATCAGATTCACAAACCTGCTTCTGTATAAATCACAATAATGTTGTCTTCTCTTTGTCCCTCGACTTCACTAAAATCACAAAAGACCTTGTATCCAGCCACTCTGGGTGTGACCTTAACACACCCTGCTTTTCACTGCTTTTGTCTTTGTCCTAAAGCAACCAAGTCACCAAATAGTCAGTCTACACTTCTACTTCCTGCTCCACACAAGACTGTGCTCTACCCCCCAGGCTGAGCCTACCTTCAAATGCCCCGTTAGATGAGCCTTCGCTCCCTGCAACTCCTGTACTCATCTCCACTTTGATTAAGTCTCCCTTAGTCGACCACATCCTACAGGGTTGTATTTCAATTATAAAGGACCGTGACCTTCATTTCCACATGGCACTTGAAACGGTGTCTGTTCCAGTGGTTCACATTAGAAATCCCAGCGTCTCCACAGATTGTTTCCTTTTCTAAAACCAGACACAGGGTCATAGTTTTGAAAAAAAGTAACCGTCACCCATGTGAAATAGCTGATTCTTAATCAGAGTTGGCTCTTAATCTAAAGCTGTTTAAGAATGGTGATAATGTGATATGCTAAACAATCTTTTCTCATAAAGGTGAATTCTATCTTGTTTCTCGTGGTCAGTATGTAAAAATGAAGATTATAGCAGATAGTTAGAGAATTCAGTCTGTTCACACAGTTTTCAGTTCAGATTTCCATGGACTATATAAAGTGCCATGCAAGGTGCATTGACACCACACCTATCAGCATGCGGCATTATTAGTTTAAATCACGAAGGTGCATTGAAACCACACCTATCTGCCTGCGGCACTATTATTAGTTTAAATCATACAAATAAGCAGGCCCAATGAACAATAGGACTCACAGGGATCTGGACCTCTAAAAAATCCAAAGAAAGAAAACAGAAAACATTTCTCTAAAAATTATAAAACAGACATAATGGAATTACACTGGATCCATCAGTAATGCCACAGGATCTGTGTAAATGTATAGACCGGCGAGCAGTCACAAGAGCATAAATTGCTGTCGCTGGCAATTAAAGCAACCTTGGACCCTGGGGAAACTAAATGTGCTCATGGCTTCTACTGTGGTTAGTACCATACAATAAAGAGCAACACCAGGCCTCCGGAGGGATTCTGCACAAGGTTGTAGACAGATGTTCTGAATCTTAGAGTCCAACTGGAGTGTATTTAGGTCAAGGAAGAGGGCTGAACAAGAAGGAAAAAAAAGCAGAACATAAATGTGTTATGTTGGCTCCAGTAGAAGTTTCAATAGCAATTTTTCTTGATGTGTGCTTTTTGGAAAGAAATGGGATTCACACAGAACTATGGCTATTTTAAATTAGAAACTGGGGTCTAATTGGAACTACTTGAAAATATAGCATTAGAGAATTTCAATGGTTCATTTGAAAATTGGCACAAATAAGCAATGTGGGTGTTCTAAGTGAAAATTACTTTATATTCATAGTCTAGGTAAATTAAACTTTCTTAGAAAAGTGACTTTATTTAACTTTTTGAGAAATAGAGGAAGAGATAGAGAGAGTGGGAGGGTAACACAGAGGCTCACATTTGGTCTCTTTCTCTACCTTATCTCTTGAGGCAGAGTGTCTCTCCCCAAGCCTGGGCCTTGTCATCTGCCTAGACTGGTCGGTGCGCCCCAGGGATTCTCCTGTCGTAGCCTCCCGAGTTCTGGATATACACACCTCACCATATTATGTGGGTGCTCGGGAACTGAACTCAGGCCCTCACACATGGGCAACAAGCAATTTGCTGACTGAGCCTTCCCTCACCTCCTACAAGTGATTTTAATTTTCCACATAGTCTTCCTCTCGCCAAGATCTGTTTAAGCTGATGTTTTCAACAAAAGTGAACCATGTCGCCTTATTTTTCAAAATGGTATGTGACTCTTGAGTGAGAGCAGAGATGCAGGAGTAGACTCTCTGTCAACACATTTTATATCCCGGATATAATTTTAATACTTACATAGAAAGAAACAGTGTAACATTACAATGTGCCCAGATAACAAAACAACTTAAGCAGTGAGGCTAGTATCTAGCCTAACAAACTTCCAGCCTTCCACCTTACTCCATCCTATCATACCTGATCGCTGCTTTATCGCTATAACTTGCTCTGCCAGCCACAGGTTACACACATACACACTGTTCACTCCGTCACTGTCTTGCGTTACACACAACATCTAACAGTCCTTCAATAACTGGAATATGATTGTAATTCTAGAGTGCTCTTAACCTTCACTCTCTAAACCTCTCTACTCTTGCTACAAAGAGAATGAGAACGTGGCATCAGTTGTACCCACGTAAGAAGGATTTATAGAGCTTCTTAGCAATGTATAAAATATATAAAGGAGACAGAGGAATACATTCATCTTTTTTGATTCCTTCGTTGGACTGGTTTTCCTGGGCTATTTTTCCCTAGCAGAATATCACGGGACTACAAAGATGGTTAAAGTGGTCTGTTAGGAGACTAGTAAGAGTATGAATATGAACTTGGGAATATGATTAACATAATTTGATATGTGATATAGTATAAGATGTGAAAATGCCTATATGATCTGCTCATATTCTGTTGTCTGAAGATCTCAACTTGGTTTCCCTTTGGAACTTTTTTAAGTTAGTGGGCACAAAAGATATACCCTACATCCAGCAGGCTTAAAGTATAAGGTTTGGAATTACTGACATTAAAGACTACAAAGTTCTCAAATATTTTTTAAAAAAATGAAAGCATAATTAAGAGGGGAAAACCCTACCAATCACCAAAGTTATGGGGTTTTTCTATTTTTTTAATCCTCCCTTTATGCAGCCCACCTAGTTTACTAATCTTTTTCTTTTTCTGTGATAGAAAAACTAAGGCAAACAAGGAAAACTAGAGACTGTGCACACTGTACCAACCCTCTGGTGCCTGGCGTGTGGCTGTAGACAAAGGCTCCCTGTCTCTGAAGGGAAGATTCTAGCAACTGCTCATTTTCCTGTTAATTTCTGTGTGACGGGAACACTCGTCAAATTGGAGCTCTCCTAATGGGGTTCATGCTCTTGTTTTCTGTGGGCTGGCACACTTCTCTAGCCACTTAAAACATATAAGAGATATTTTAATTGACACCATCAATCCTTGAGAAAATGTTTAAATGTCTCTTCATGGACAGTCGTCTCTCAACACCGCTGGAGATAAAGATAATAAGTATAGCCTCCACTTTCCAATATTTAGCAGATTACTGGAGGAAAACTACAAAATCATAAATTATGGCAAACCCCCAGTGTTTATTCTAGTCAGGCATTTATGACCTGGAACTGCATTAAATGTTTTGACGTTAATCTATTAAATTCTCACTCGGCCAATGACGTGGGATATATTCTTGTCTCCACTTCACTGGTGGAGAATGCAAAACATGGAGAATTTATGTAATATTTCACTCCAGTAACAGAGCTAATAAAAGTAGAATCAGAATGAGAGCCCAGGCATTCTGAGTCCCTAATTAACAACAAGGTTTAATAGCAATGTTCAAACATAGTTGAGTTATATGAAGTTATACTTATTAGGGCAGAAGAATGGGATTTGTAGAGAAAGTCAAATGAAAATGGGACATGACTGTCCCCAGGCTGAGGACACCAAATCTGAAGAGTTTTTTTTTTCTAGCTTTTTCTTTAATCCTTCCTTTATGTGACCACATAGCTTACTAATTTCTTCCTTCTACTGTGATAGCAAGAACTAAGCCAAAGGATACAAACAAGAGAGAGTACACACTGTACCAACCCTCTGGTGCCTAGCACATGGCTGTAGACAAAGGCTCTCCATCTCTGAAAGGGAGACTCATGAAACTGCTAGTTTTCCTATTAGTTTATGTGGTGACTAGAATACTTGTCGAACTGGAGTGCACCTACAGAGTGACTTCGGCCATGAAGAACGCACAGGCAGAGAGCTGCACTCCTGTGATCCCAACACATGGGAGGCACCGGAAGGAGCAAGACGTCTAGACCAGCTTGCTCTTCACAGTGAAACTCATCTCAGAAAAAGAAAAAACAAGGACTGGGTTGAGGGGGTGGCTCATGAGGTAAGAGTATTTGGCCTGCAAGCCTGGGAACCTAAGTTCAAATTCCCAGTACTCATGTAGAAAGCCCAACATGGGTGTGAGGAGGAACAGAAACAGGCAGGTGCTGAGAGCTCACTAGCCAGGCATCCTAGCCCAAACAGTGGGCTTTCTGGCACAACGAGACTCCCCACCTCAAGGCAATTATGCAGGAAGTGATAGGTGAAGACTCCGAAAATACTGTTGGGACTTCCATATATAAACAAAGTCAGGGCACCCGTACACTCATGCGCATGATCTATACACGTACAATATTCATGGTACACACAGGTGTATGCACACTAAAAGGGGGGAGGGAAGCAAGAGAAGGAAAATACCATGTGTCATGTGCACAACAGAGTGAAGAAGATGGGTATATGTAGAAATTAACTGGGCAATCAGAAAATCAGAGATACTGTGCTGAAACCTGAATTCCTAAGAGAGTGAATGTATAAAAGGCAATCTTAAAAATGTGTTTTGCTACATCCCAACAACGCAAAGCCTCTCTCGAGTTTCAGGGATCATTAGATGACTTTTCACTGTTGGCAAAACAAGAGAGAATACTGCAGCAATCAATGCATGTTTATTTTTAGTGAATCCCAGAGAATGGCATCCATCAGTCGGAGTTCCAGGACCACTGTCATTCCATTTTGATGTCCCCTCTGCCTTTGTGATTTCTGTCCACAAGAGACAGACCAAATGTGCACACTGTCTGAAAGGTGCTTTGAGCTGCATGGGCTACCTGGAGAAAAAAATGGGCTGAGAAATTTCCCCAGTGTCAGCTTTTCTTTACAAATTCCTTACTAAAGAAAACTCAGCTATGAGACATAAGACATGTGTTTTAGACACACACACACAAATAAAAGAAAGGAAAATGAATGAGGACAAATAAATACACATCCAAGGTTCTGCTTTTTAAAAAAGGTTGTACCGATATGAACTGTTCAAAACTAATCATCCTGAGCTTCATAGGGAACTTAAGGTGGACAATGAAGGCAAAAAGCTGAGGACTACGGAACAGTCAAGATATCTGCTGAGCAAGAGCTTCTCAGTGCTTCCAACTCGTTACAGTGTTCCAGAAAAGAAGTGTTCTGGGAAGATTGATTTACTGAATAATTGTCTCTTTCCACCGCCAGTTTTCTGGAACCAGACACCAGAGAAGGCTATGAATTATATTAGAATCTTCCAGAAGAGCATCCCCTCAAGGGTGCATGAGACTCAGGTCAGCCACACGGTGGCATCGCCAACAGAGCAAGGCTCTCTATTTACTAAGGTCTGCTTAACTGTGCCTTCAGCTTTTCCCTCAGCACGACCCATCGACACAGGGTTCACTTCATATAAACTAAGGTCGGCCCCAATACTCCTTGCTCCTTTTGCATGGCTGCCACCATCCCCATAGACTGGCCCAGTGTATCAGACTGTGTGTTCCCCATGCAAACTGAATCCCTCTCTGCACAGCCCCGAACTCCTTCTTCCTCTGCCAGCCATGTTCCTTTGATTTCATTAGCTCACTCATGTTTGTAACACAAGGGAGATTTTCTGAGCTTTTCTTCCTAGGTAGGGTGTCTCCTCATCCCAGAATCCTGAGTGGCCTCTTCTCTTGTCCTGTTTTCCTGTTTGTTTGAGCAAGAGAGGAAAGATTTGAGGGGAAATTGGACTTTTGGTTCAGATTTTTTTTTTTGTCATTAGTGTTCAATGCCGGAAAGTCTATTTCAAATGAACACATTTGTTTTATATGTGGGAAGGTGATCTCAGCTTTCATTGGCTGTTGTGGCTAGCTAGCAGCTCTGGCCCACAGGAGACTATGTGGTATGTCAGACAACACAGGAAGCTATCTTTTTAATCTTAGTCTGATTTTATTGCTGTTAAGTGACACCATGACCATAGCAACTCTTATAAAGGAAACTATTTAATTTAGGCTTACAGGCTCAGAATTTAGTCCATCATTGATAAAACAGAAAGCATGGCAGCACTCAGGGAGACATGGTGCTGGAGAAGTAGTTGGGAGTTCTACATCTGTATCTTATCACCAGGCAATAGGAAGAGAGTGACACTGGGCCTGGTTTGAGCATTTGAAACCTCAAAGCCCACCCCCAGTGACACACTTCCTCCAACAAGTATACAACTATTCCAACAAGAACGCACCTCCTAAGTGCAGGTCCCTATGAGTCTACAGTGTAGTGGTATATTATTTGTATTTTGATAAATAAATCTTGCCTGAAGACCAGAGGCAAAGTGAAAGCCACTAGAGGTCAGGCAATGGTGACACACATCTTTAATGCCAGGATTTGGGAGACAGAGTCAGACGGATCCCTGTGAGTCCAAGGCCACCCTGGGCAGCACGAGATCAACGCAGAAACAAATCCAGGAGGTGATGGCTCACACCTCTAGTCCCAGTCCCGGGGAGTCACACATCCTAAATCCTAGCACTAGAGGGAATATAAAATGGAAGGAGAGAGAGGCTGAGTCAATTTAGTCTATGATTGCCCAGCCTTGGTAGAAGTAAGACTTTTCTAGTGGCTTGGCTGCCTTGCTTAATTCTGGTTTTCAGATTGAACCCCAATTTCTGTCTCTGGGTTTTTATTATTCATGTTACACAATCAGGGACATTTTCATTCAAACTACCACACTTTGAGAAAAAAATGTCAATAAATTACAGACCATCCCAATTACACCTTAGTATCCTGCAACAGGAACTATGGACTAACATTTTATGTCAATACAGGTACACTGTTTCCTTTCAGATGTCTTGTCCCTTGGCTGCTTTTGGCACCTGATTATTTTAGTACTTCCCGCACTACAACAGTGGAAGAAAAACAGGTTTAAGGATGAATTTTTTTCCCCTTCATCTGTGACTTGGTAACACCTACCAAACTCATCTGATTTAAGTCTACAGATTGAACTCAAATTGTGTACTTTATCTGTGATGTCAAAAGTGCCCCGCACCGCGGCCCCGGTCTGCGCTCTAAGCGCTAGAACCCAGTTCACTAGCTTCGGGCAAGGCGCTGGAGGTTGAGAATACACGCGCACAGACCGACACACAGACCTTCCAACACTGGTACCAAAAGCCCATCTTTAATAGCACCATGGAGGCTTAACTACACTGCAGTCTATGGCCAACAGGTGAAAATCCCATCTTCTGATCCTCTAAGCTAGGCACAGCTTCTAGTAACTTCAATTAGAAGGCTCTAGCAGGGAAGAGCAGCTGAAGGCCAGGACTCAATTAGTCCCAACAAAAAGAAATATGTCTTGGGGCTGGGGAGATGTTTCCACAGCTCAGACCATAGGCTTGCTTTTTCCCAGCACTCCCAGTGTGGCTAACAACCTTCTGTAACTCCAGTCCGAGCAGATATAACACCCTCATCCAGCCTCTGGAGGGACCAGCACATGCATGTGGTGCCCAGACATCCATGCAGGCAAACACCCATATGCAAAACCTTTTTAAAAAAAAAGAGAAGAAAAATTATTTCTTAATTTTATAAACAATCAGGAAAGGTAACAGTCTGTGAGATAGCTAGAAATTAAAAGGATTTGAAGTGATGATTTAGGAAGTAAGACACGTGCTTCTACTGAATTAGTGGGAACTCAGAACTGCCCCAAAATGACCTACCAAGCCAAATTCACACATCTTGATAGGGAATGGTGCTAAATATTTTTCTCCTTTAAATTATCCACAAAGCATTTTTAAAAAGTACAAATCCTTACTAAAAGAAAAAAGAAGTACTAGAAATTAGTAAATGAATTTAGTAATAATTTAGTAAATTTATTATATAAAATTTGTAACAATCAATGCATAAGTTTAAAAGTGTGCTGTGAGCTCTAAATATAGCAAAGACGCAGGGGCTTGTTGGAGCTATGATTTTCTTAGATCTTTGCAAGGTGGCAGAACAATTCCAAAATGCCTCACGTAACCAGAACTTAAATTTCCGAAATCTTACTTCACGTAAGCAGATAGCTAGCCCAGAAATGAGGTTAACAGAAGACAAAATGTAAAAATCTGAGAGTGAAGAAGCAGTGAGATATTTCCAGTCTATCACTGCAGCAATGCAGTATATACTGAAGCACAAACACAGCCAAGAAAGCCAGGATAAAATTAAGCAGTAATGATGATTTATACTAAGATACTCTGAGACATGACAGAAGTCTCAATACACCAGAAGGAAAATCTTGTTTGCTCAAATTATTTGTTTCTTCCGTCTAATGAACATAATTCTAATATACAAGCGATAACACTGGCATTTCTTTGAAATGTTGATTCAGTTTAATTATGAAAATCACCAAGGTATTTCCTAGCTGCTGCATCACTCCCTGTACTAAGATTAATCACATCAACATCATTCATTTAATCTTCAAAGAGGAAGCAGTTGTCCACAAAAGCCTTCAAATAGCTTCATTAGAGCAATTTCTCAGTCTCAAACACTTAGCTGGCAGCATATGATTGAGCGTAAGGTCATTATATTCTTCTATTTCCTAATCTAATTTTTTTAATGTTTCCACATTTAATGTAGAAATGCGCAAGCGTGGAGGTTTTGTCTTCTCTTTGTTTGGCAAACAGCTGGAAATAAGAAGAGAATATGGATTTTGATTAACAAGATGTTTGGTCACTACGGCTTGAAGTCATGAAATTTAATGTACATGCCCAAAACCAGTTCTTTTTATCCATTGGGGCTTTTTTGATGTTAAAAAAAATTACAGAAAAAAAGTTTAGGTCTAAAATATTGCAGGTATTTTGGCTTTGTTATCTTTTGTTTTATATAAACAAAGAAAGACTTGGAGGGTAAGAGGCATTTTTCCAGTTCAGGCAGTAGAAGTACAATGGTCATTTTAAATAAAACGTTTTTGGTGTTTTAAAATGAAAACTGAATTTTGTATTTAAAAATAAAAATAACCTCATTTATGTTTCTGTGGCAAGACCCACTTAATAAGCATCATTTCCGGGTCTAAAAGCTTTAATAGCTCTTTCTCACATTGGAAACCAATAGTTACAGTGTTTCACAAAGTAACACTGCGCTAGTTGATGCACTGATCTAGTTATAGTGTCAATCATAAAAGTTACTCTGTTACAATAAAAGGAGTTAGGATCTAGCACCTATCAAACTGTGGTGCTAGTCTTCTGTAATCATAGTACCTACTCTAAAGCATTTTAAGATATATCAGAAAATCAAATTCCCCGAGCCCCAGTACCAAGAATCAAAACTTGCTAAATGGCACTTTCGACTTTGCATCTGATAAAGGGGTGATTCATTTGGCATTTGACTGGCCCACTTGCCGCCATCATTACAGTGCCCTGTGCACTGCGCAAAGGGGAAAGTCAGGATAAATCATCCACAGACGCTCTCGAGTTAATATCTGGTGACCACATAATGCCAAATTTTTAACACAAGATCTGCCCATGACAGCATAAATAATGGAGTGTAGTTGCAGTTCAGGTCAAGAGATTGGGGCTTTTGATCATGGAAGCAGTCTATAACTAACTGAAATGAAATGACATAATTGCACAGGAATTTATAACACAAATTATATAGAGAAATTATGACACTTAAAATATTAATTTATTTAAATTACTTCAAATAAAATGGTATGCATTTGTGAAACCAAATTCAAATCAATGCAACCTAATTTTAAGATCAAAACCCAATAACGAAAAGAACGAGATTGCCTTTTGCCAGCCTTGAGGAGAACACCAGTATAAACTGGCACTATTGGAAAGAGGAGCAAGAAACTGTGTCATTTATGTGTGTTCAATGTGATTATAAGGGAAAACTTTGTATTCCTTAACTTGAACATGTATGATATTTTATAATCTGCTATATGTACAGTAACACATATATACACATGCATATACCTTTATACATATATATTTATAGCAGAGCATAATATGTGTGTGTGTGTTTGTGCTGTGTAAGTCATTTGGGGAAATACAAAGATAAAAAATATGCTTTTCTTTTAGAAGGCATTATTATGGCTGAAAAACCAGGGGCACAAACAGAGGCTACAGAAAGGAAGCATATGCCTGAGATGTCACATGCATAAGACTAGGAATGCCCTAGTGGCCTGGCAACCTCTAAGCTGTCCAGGATAGGGACTGTGTTGAAATGAAAAGATTTTCAGGGAAAACATTAATTTTACAGTTTAAAATGTATTACTTTCTCTTCCCAAAACTTAATGCATTTGTGTCTTCTGCAGAGAATAATTTTAAAAAAAAATTGTGTTAGAAGTATCAAGTGAATTTTCTTGCAAAAAACCCCCATAAACTCAAGAAGACTCAGTATTTATTCCAGAGGACATTTTTAATAGTTCACTTCAGACATTTAAAACACACAATCTAAAATAAGACAAATAAATAATAATATTGGACTTGAGTGAGTGTGTCTAACCATATGGAAAACATTTGACTACTTTTCAAACAACAACATATTGCTTAGTTTTGCTCATGTGGAGTCTGATAAAAATGATCACATTGAGCATGGCATGGTGACACACAGCTTTATCCCAGCACTTGGGAGGCAGAGGCAGGTGGATCTCTGTGAGTTCAAGACCAACCTGCACTACAGTTATATATATATATATATATATACAACCTGCTCTATAGTTCCAGGACAGCCAAGGCTGCACAGAGAAACTGTCTTGAAAAACCAAATATATGCATATCATTATTTTAAGAAAATGCTTAAGTTAACTATGTAGTTTTGTGTGTTTTTTATTATTTCTTTATCTGTCTGGAGTTGGGAGTAGAAATCTGATGGCAGATAACGGTTAACCTATCAAGACCTACAGAGTATGGATAATAAAATATTATTTTGCATAAGGAAGAAAATAAATAGATATGAATTTATTGGATTTATATCACTCACAAATACTTGTAACATGCTCTTGATAATTTCAACAATCATCTTAAAAATAAAGAGCCTATCTTGCAGTACCAGAAAACATTAAGAAACCAACACAGGAAATTGGGGCCAGGAGAGTACTGACTGTATACTCCTGCATGCTAGCACATAAAGGGTAAATCCTTCATGCTGAGAAATGCATGAAAAGTTAGGGAAACAAAAGCAATCTTATATAAATGAATCCCTGGCACCAGTCCCCTTCTGAACCTCTCAAATTCATCTGGCTAATTCCAGGATACGCAGCAGGTCTTTCAGCTTTCAGCTAATTCGGGGCATAGCCGAAACACTTCATTCTGGAAACTCTAAGGAGCTGAGAATCACCTTTCTGACCATCTTTCCTGTCTTCTATATATCCTCATAAAATATTTACTCTTCTCCTGAATGACCACTCTGATTATCCTTAGACTCTTTCAGATTCCCTGATGATGTCATGGAAATGTTAAGCCCATTATGCTAACTTAGGACCTCCATCTGCAGTGACCTCTTGGCACAAGCTTCGAGGACAGCATGATATTTTTACATAAAAGTTAGTCTTCATTCAAATCCTTGAGGTCTGATCCTGAAAAAAAATACTGACAGCTCAATCAACCCTAATAAATACTTAACTAGGTCCATGGAAAAACGCAGAATACAGTTCCACCAAGAAAATCCATTACTCATTTACAATTGAGTCATAAAATATGTCTATAAAGTGTACAATTATTTTACCATATTTTTATTGGAAAATAAGCATTAGTGTAATTTACAGGTTTAACCCAAAGGTAGAGAGTGTATGACATTCCTTTTCATTAAACGATTAGGGCAGTCAGGAGTGACAGCCCCCAACTCTAATTATCTTTAAAGTAGTGTTTCAAATTGATCATGCATAATGCAATTACAAATCATAATTAAATTAATTCATATTGATTTAAGATTTTATAAGTTTTTAATAACTACAGTGCTGAACATCTATTTCCACAAGCTAACATTGGTATCTCCAAGCTGATGGAGCTCTCTGCTGTCATTAAAAACTTCAAGCTTGAAGCTACTTTATTGTGGGTGACGACTAACTTTTGACCCTATAAGTGGGGGCTGGAGTCAGAGCTCAGGTGTTAGAACTGACTAGCAGAGGTCCTGGGTATTAACCTTGCCACCTAGAATTTTTTGAGCATTTAAATACGGTTTTGCCCACAAATTACATCTAATTTAGAATCACCAGAGCTTTAAAATCTATTCACATTGGAAACATACTGACCTCCTCTTTCGAACCATGCCTCTTTCTCGGTTGCCTTCACAGAGTAGCTCAAGCCTTGCACATGAAAATAACCGCAACTTTCCAACACTCTTCTGATGGAATCATTGACCCAAATAGACCAAAAACCAAAAAACAGAAATGCAAATGCAAAAATCCTTGCCCCAACATTAATAATTAGCGGAAACCCAAGCTAACTCTCCCAGGCAGCAACCTGGCCCTCCCCCAGCCTTAGTCCATTACAGATATATCCCTACTTCCCCAACTTGTTTTTAAGGAGTAGCATTCCTTCAGAAGGGCCCACATCTTAAGGCCCAGTCAAAGACACCCAGAATAGCTCCCCTGTTTTTCTCCATAACTTCTGGGAATCAGGGAGCATTGGGAAGTGGGGATTCCTCTGAAAGATTCACGTTTTTTTTTTGTGATAGAAACAAATATTGGTTTTTTATTGCTGAGTAGTACTCTAATATGTATAAATTCCATACTTTCTTCATCCATTCTTCCATTGAAGTGCATCTAGGTTGTTTCCAGGTTCTGGCTATCACAAACAATGCTGCTATGAACATTGTAGAGCATATAATTTGTTGTATGATAAGGCCTCTCTTGGGTATATTCCCAAGAGTGGTATTGCTGGGTCCAGGGGTAAGTTGATCCCAAATTTCCTGAGAAACCGCCATACTGCCTTCCAAAGTGGTTGCACAAGTTTGCATTCCCACCAGCAATGGATGAGTGTACCCCTTTCTCCACAACCTCTCCAACAAAGGCTATCATTGGTGTTTTTGATTTTAGCCATTCTGACAGGTGTAAGATGGTATCTTAAAGTTGTCTTGATTTGCATTTCCCTGATTGCTAAGGAAGTTGAGCATGACCTTAAGTGTCTTTTGGCCATTTGAAGTTCTTCTGTTGAGAATTCTCTGTTCAGCTCAATGCCCCATTTTATAATTGGGTTGATTGGACTGTGAGGGGTGCACCCACACACTGAGACAATGGGGATGTTCTATTGGGAACTCAGCAAGGCCAGCTGGCCTGGGTCTGGAAAAGCCTGGGATAAAACCGGACTCTCTGAACATAGCGGACAATGAGGACTACTGAGAACTCAAGAACAATGGCAATGGGTTTCTGATCCTACTGCACGCACTGGCTTTGTGGGAGCCTAGGCAGTTTGGATGCTCAACTTACTAGACCTGGATGGAGGTGGGGGTTCCTTGGACTTCCCACAGGACAGGGAACCCTGATTGCTTTTCGGGCTGGGGGGAGACTTAATTGGGGGAGGGGGAGGGAAGTGGGAGGCGGTGGCGGGGAAGAGACAGAAATCTTTAATAAATAAATAAATTAATAAAAAAATTAAAAAAAAAATAAAATGGACCAGCAGAAAAAAAAAGAAACAAATATTGGAAAAGTTTTTCACTTCAGTCTGGTTTTGTCACTACTCAAGAATTACTCTTTTATGACAGGAGTGGTGTATATGTTCAGTCACACCTTTGGAAGAACCTAGGCACACAACCTGCCTTTTCAGATCTCCGGAGCCTGGGAACTGTGAGCTGCGTGTGCTGGCAACTGGTCAATGGGAAGTTTGGGTAAAGACTTGAGGATTTTTATTTTGTTTTGGTTTTTGATTTGGTGGTTTTCTCTGAATGTGTTAAGTGTCTTAAGGTCTAGGAGAGGAAAATGGAAATAAAGTTACTGGAGTCAGGAGGGCCAGCTTGGAAATGGAAGTGATATAAGAAAGGCTCAAAAATGACTCCTATAGGCAGAGCGTCCTAGATCTCAGTAGCCTCTCAGATGGCCAGCTTGCCACCAAGCACCTCCTAAGCTTTGCGGAGCAAGCTCCAAACATGGAGGAATTCTACCTCCTGCCTGGGCGACTTCTGAGGACCCATTTGTTGCTCACTAGCGACCCCTCTAGGTAATGTGGGGCAGATGCAGAAGTTCTGGGGCTAGGACCCCTGCGACTTTGTGGGGAATACACCCATGGGAAAGACTTTATTCTGGAGTTTCACAGGTCTTGCATGGGAAAACTTTACTCCTACAGTTCTGCCCAACACAGAAACCGCATCAGAGTCCCTCCCTGGGGCCTCTAGGACCTCTGGGACTGAGCTCCTTATGACCAAGACTGTGTGTAAAGAGGGGGACGGTAACAGGAGAAAAACCCCATCCTCACCACTCTGGGAAGTCCATGGTCTCAGAACTTGCAGCATGCAGTGAACAAGGGAGAAAAGTCTCCAAACTCAGCAAGAGGTCATGAGATCCAGAGAAGTGCAGACCTAGAGCAGACACAGGATTGAGGCGGTGGGAGTTCAGGAGCCCCTTGTCGACCACTTTTGATCTAAAATCTCTTCTATGTGAGTTCCAACCATTGCAGTGATTTCAGAGCCAAACGAGCTCATGTCGCTTTCTTTACATGTTCTTTAGTTATTGAACAGTGCACACGAGCAGGTGGCCACTACACACACCCAGGGTAAGAAAGCACAAGGGAGCCCCAAATTTTACCAGTATCAGTTTCGTCTATAACCTTTCCCGGACACAGGCCGGGATTGCAAACCTAAACCTAAGACAAGCCTTAAGGGTAACCACCTCAGCTCCTTGTTCCAGTTTTAATGTCCACTGCTCTAAGTCACATACTAACTGGCAAAACTAGTCTTCTAGTCTGTTTCAGATTTTTATTTCTTTCTATTAAGGCTCTTTCCACCACAGAGAGATGGAATGTTCTCACTGAACAGGGAAACTCTGTGTAAGAACTGGACCACTTAGCCAAAGATTTTGGGAAGATACTTAAGTTGTAAAATAGTCTTTACACAGGGAAGGGGAGAGAGAGCTGGGTTTTCTCTAGCAATTTCTAAGTACATGGCTGGGAGAAAATGAAGTTAGTTCAAGCAACTATAACACATTACTCCCATTAACTAATGTTAACAGATGGCAATATGAATTTTCTTAAACCTCAGTTGTTTACCAGGAGGTTCAAGACTCTAACCCTAGGACTGGAAATGCCAGGCTGGTCCTGTGTGTCTTATCTCTGAGACTGAGATCATAAACCCTCCCCTCTCCTGCATAAATTACAGTACTCTCTGATCCATGGTGAACTAGAGCCCATTGGGGAGTGTGGGGAGATGGTCAAAATGAACTAGTTTTAAGTCTTCCAATTATGGGTCAATTTTAGTACTTATTGAAAAAACGTGGGTGGGGTGGTCTGACCTATTTTTTTTTTGGCATCGGTATGTATGACTAGCAGTCTAGGTTGTTAAGTTTCCAAGCAGGAATGAGTTTAAAATGCATGAATTCTATTATGTGTACAATTTAATCACAAGGTATTTAAAATAGACATTTCCATCTAAAATCCAATCAGAAATCAACACAGTTCCTCGGGCGTTAGATGATCATCTCGATTTTGCATTTGTAAACTGGGAGAAATAAATGTGACTTGTGGATACCAAGAGGTCAAGTACGGCTGCTCAAATATTTTTCTTACAAAATGACGGATTTATTAGACAAATAAGTAGCCTGGCTGATGCAAAACCCCCAGTGATTGAATTTTGACGTTAAGTCAACAACAACTCGAACTACATCAGTGCTTCAAGATTTAGTTATGATGGTAGAGATTACTGAACAAATAAGAGCCAGAAATGAATACAGATTTCCGAGGAGCTGCCCCTAGCACCCTCTTCTTGACATTCTCCTCCATATGTTCCCCCTGTTCACACTGTATTATAATTAAAGGACTTGCCTATGTCTCACAATTGGAAAGGAACTTTAAAATAATTAGGCATATTTTTCTGTTTAAGAAAAGGAGACAGCCTCAGAGAGAGAAAGCCAATTGAGTTTCTTAATAAATTCTTTCCTGGTCTGAAAGTCACCAACAATTATATTGGAAGGAGAATGCATGAAATGTTTTTCTCTTTCTCTTTCTCTCTTTCTTTTCTCCTTCCTTCCCTTTCTCTTTACCTCCCTCCCTCCTTCCCTCCTTTCTTTTTTCTTTCTTTTCTTTCTTTCTCTTTCTTTCTTTCTTTCTTTCTTTCTTTCTTTCTTTCTTTCTTTCTTTCTTTCTTTCTTTCTTTCTTTCTTTCTTTCTTTCTTTTTTCCTTCTTTCCCTTCCTCTCTTTTCTTTTTTCATTATGTTTTGGTCACATACTCTCCCTTATGTCCCTAATATTATAAAACATAATTCTGTGTAGTTTGAGGACTTGGGACATGCTAGCATTCCAGTTGAAGATCAGGACCCACTGGTAAATAATTAAATTACCTACACAGTTTAGGAGTATGGATTTCTCTTCTCTGGTATTAAAAGCAGCAGGCCCATGGTTGCGCTGGCCGAGGTGCTGAAATTTTGTCTTGCATCTTAAGGAAGCTCAGACACCTCACAGGGAAGATTTGGGGGGAATTTATTATCTCTTTTCTTCTGAAAGAAACTTTAAATAATTGAGAGCAAATTTAAAAACATAGCAGTTCGCTTCTGGTATTTTCGTGGATAAGGAAACTACTCTGTTTCTGGTGTGAAAAAAAGTCATTTATTTTATATATGACGTGTTTATTTAGAGGGAGGGGGACTCAGCTTCCCTTTGGGTCCTGTTGCCCCCACCAAGTATACATTCTTTCTTCTTACTTCTTTTTCTGATGCCTCTTTCTCTTATAGCATGATTCTCACTATCACCTCTGGTTTATGGAGCTTCTTGTTGTATAGAGACAAATCTACATCTGATTTTAAGGCTTTGTCTTATTAAAGACTCTGAGATAACATGTTCTTGAAATCAGAATTTTGCTGTCTGGGTGACCAGGCTCAGACCACTAGAGGCCATAAACGAGCCAGATATTTATTTAAATGCAATAATAATGCCAATCTGGAAAACAAATCACTCATCCGGGCTTCTCTCCCAGTTATTCTCTTTCTATGCAAGCCTGGACCCCTAAACTGCACACATGTCTTCACTATGCTGGCCTTTAAAAATCATCCATGCAAGGTGACCTCCCTGGAGAGTACACCTGGCAACTTAAAAATCAACGTGCACTAGCAATAGAACCCACCATAAAGGAACACATGATAGGTTGTTGCGCCTTGTGGCTCCCAGGATTAGCTAATAACTTGCAGCAAATGAAACCTTTCTATTAGGAAGGAGAATTGCTTTTTCAAAAACAAACTAACACACACAACACTGGCTAGCATCATCTTCCCCAAAATACTTCTGTTTACAGTTGCCGGAATTTATTTCCAGATTTATATTTCAATATGCTCTTTAGGATGCAAAGTTCCTGTCAAATTAAAGAGTGCTCGTGTCTTGCCCGCTTCCAGCAAATCACCACAGTACCTAATAAATCCAGCTGGGGTTCCTTCCACGGCCTGATGCCGCTGAAATCATTATTGCCCTGCCTTGTTTCATGTCAGAGGCCTCTTTGCCTCATCTGTCATGAAACCAATTTCACTTTATTTACATCCATTTGCTAGTTTAATTACTGTGCTGATGAATAGCCTGAAGGAATTAAGTTACGAGTCTTTGGAAACCAAAAGCGACAGATATATGGGCTACCTTTTAACTACAGGGAAAGAAATAAAGGCTTGCACCAAAATTTAAAGATTAAAAAGTGTCTCTCCCTACCTAGCTACTCTTGCAATCAGGGTGATGCACCTTTACGTATTCCTCATCTCCTGGATGAAAGTGTGCTTTAGAATTCTCCACATTTACAGACTTCAGTTTTGTACTTTAGAACTCCCCATTTTTAAATGGACCGCCTCCCTTTCTTTTTTACTGAGTCACTTAGGATTTCCCAGTCAAACCAAACAACCTAAAGTAGCAGAGTCTTTATTAAAGCAGATGCCAATGCTAACCTTTCCCTGTATCTAAGATAGATCGATGCTTTCTGAGAACTGTAAAACTAACACAAAGATCTAACACACAGAACAAAGTACAACACCTGTATTTGGTAATACTGTAATGGCACTAAGATAATTTTTGTTTCTTATACTTAAACGCAATCTCTCCCTTGCTGTTGTTGTATGTTTAAATCTTGATTGAGAACATTCTTCCACCTTTCTTCTTTACACACCCAATGTAATAGGATGCTGTGAGTATGTATGCTAATTATGAGGTCTTCTGGTGTATATGAAAGGTCTGCTCTCGAGTATATGTAAGCGATCAGTACACACAATCAATACTCAATACACACTTAAATATAAGATCAGTAAACTCCATATAGTAAAAATTAACTTCTGCAGTATAAGCTTACTAATCATGGCAATAGTTTAAAAGAAGACATTTTCAATGGCATTTATCCCAGGTTATATCACTTAATAAAGATTTTAAATAGGAATTTGGTAATCTTTCATGTTATTTAACCTCACCATCAATGAAAATTGACTTTTGATTTTATATTTACTCTAGTCTCAGCTAGGACGGAACATGAAGAAAAGTTAAGTTTTAAAGTTATCTGAATTATTTTTTTCCTCCATTGCTCTGTTTCTGGCATAGTTTCTAACCTTTTTAAAATTAATATAATCATTTGATTTATTTAATATTTATGTGTTTTAGGCATATGATAAATATGTTTATCACTTAGTCAATTTTATTTTTTTTCTGATAGACTTTAGCATGCACAGCACTTCTTTATAGCTTCTTCATTTTGAGTAGAATTGTTTCTAATGTTGCACAAACTTTCTAAACTAAATATATAATTGAAACATAGTTCAAACATTGAAAGGTATTCCAAAGCACCAATGAGAGGGGTGAGGTTTCTTTTTTTAATATTTTCTTATTTAATGCTTTTCCCACCTGGATATTCTGCAGTTTAATTTATTATAAACCAGCTTAGAGGAAGGTGCAAAAATGTAAAATGTAAATGTGTCAGAGGAACTAGGGGTGGTTTTAAAAAAAATTGCCCATGCAGATATATATTAATGTATTACATATTCATTATAAATCCCCAGACACTTCCCTCTATGCCTTTCTTGTGTCCCTATAATAAACATTCCCCCCCACTCTTCCCACAGTTATAATAAAATTCATCTATAAACAACACACATCACAAAAAAGTTTGTGTGTGTGTGTGTGTACATGTGTGTGTGTGTGCCTAGACAGTCTTGTTTATAAAAGTTGTTAAATACAGGCACCCTAGACAGGACCCTTGAGGAAAATTTTCCTTCTATATACCACATCCAGACACAACACTAATTCCTTGGTAGACGTTTGTGGACAGTCTTCCACCGAATACAAAGGAAAGCTGAGTTGATTTTTTTAAAAAAATATATTTTATTCCTTTTGTAAATAAAAGAAAAGTAACTGGAAGGGTTTAAAATGCTTTCTCTTTCCCTCTCCCCTCCCCCATCCCCTTTCCAAGAGCTTCCCCTCCTTCTCCAGCTCCTTTTGATTAATAGATCCATGTGGCTAACGGCCTGACATATGGTGTGCGAAGCAGCTTGAGATAGTACCTTAGGCATCCCCTACGGCCATTAACATATTAGGGGCTTATGTGCAGTCAGACCTCATTGAGAGCCAGCATTTGCGGAAAGTCTGCACCCCAGAGCTGTTTGATAGAGAGTTTCAATAATGTACCAACCACTCTTCCACTTTAGGGGAGTAGCTGCTGGTGCTGAAACACTGAGACGGAATTGAGTGAAATTTAGAAATAAGATTCGGTTACATTCAGCAACAACTGAAGGGGGAAAAAACTGCTGTTTGTATATGGATATGCACGTGGCGGCTCAGCTTCAAGCTCACAAATAGGCTCAGCTCCTGAGTACCACATCAGCAAACAGCCAACGTCAGCTGCCTGGATTTATTTTGTTTAAAGATTTATTTTGCCTAAAGTCTTCTTTATACGCAGAATACTAGCAGTAAAGTACCAGTACAGTTACTAATAGATATTCTTCAAAAGCAAACACAAAACCACGTAATTTTAAAGGGAGACTTTATTCTAAACCTTGTGGCTTAATTTTTTTCTAGTAGAGGAAATCAAATGCAGTTTTGCAACTGTGGTCCTTAAATAGAAAAATAATGAAAATGCAACTTCAAAGGGTGTGCTCATATTTTAAATATATTGGTAATCAAATCCTTAGGGAGATAACTCATCTTCCTAAGAAAAATCTCAAAGTTTACTAAAAGTCTTGACAACAACTCAAGAACGTGGAGCAAACCCCGAGAGTATACATTCGATTATATAAATTTTGGGTGAGGGAGATAACATTAGAAATCAAAGGAATCGTCTCATCCCCAGCTTATTTGATTCACGTTAACCTCAGAACTGAGACTTGAAATTCGCTTTGCCCACACTCCTGCCCTTCCAGCCTCCTGCTGAGAAGCCACTGCTTGGCTTTTGAACTACATTCTTGCTGTTTGCTTGGCAAATAAATACTGTTCCGCCCTATTAAACCTTTTAGGTAGTTTTCATCTCTGGGTTTCTCAAATACAGGGCTAATAAGGCAAGGCTTTGAAGCTGTTTCACTTTCAAACTATAGCCCCGAGGCGTTAAAATCCACAAAAGGTAACCGAGAAAGTAAATTGCCAGGAGCAAGGCGCACCCTCCCTTTCAAAATTGCTGGGACGGTAGCCTAAAACGGTCCGGTTTCTGTGAAGAACCTGCTTTCTCTTGGCAGCCCCCGGGGTTTTGTTCCGGTGCCACTCGACCAAGAGAGTCAAGAGAGAAGAGACATGTTTAAGTTTAAAAACCTGGGGATTTCTAGGAGGAAGGTAGAGATTGGTGGTAAAGGCCAAAACGCTTTCCCTAAGTTGATGTTGGCAAACAAGTGTCAGAAGATAAAGATCAGGAATTGGTACTGAGTTTAAAGAACTTCTAGGTGAGGCTCGTCAGTGTGCGCTCCAGACTGCTGACCGTGCTTAAACTCACTTTAAACCTAGCCACTAAGACGACTCTCTGGAAAGACTCTAGCTTAGCGCACAGTTAGTTGTTCCCCGCTTTTCCCAGTCCCAAAAACTCCCCCACCCTCACATGAGATTCTTTATAGCTTAATATAGGCAAACAAAACAACTGAAACATATGTTTTGTTTTAAACTGGGGTGAAGAGCGCTTGTCGCTCAAAGGCTTCACATTCTCAGTAGATTTGAGAAGAATCTCAAATTTAGATTTAGCCTAGTCGAAACATTTCTGGACCCTGTCAAAGGTACCCTACCTGCGTTTTCGAATACCTACATTTCCGCTGCTAAAACAGAATGCAGGTTAAGATTCTGCGCAGCCCAGGACGCCAGCTCCCAAACCAGTGAGCCTCAGAGCCCTCTTCGCATTTAGCTTCTCTTTCTTTTTCTTTCTTTTATCACAACGATTTGGTAAAGTCGCATAGATGATCAAAATTAACATAAATCATTATTAGTTATTAGGATTTGCTCTAAATTACACTGTGAATACCGCACCAGCCCCATCTGCCGCCCCTGCTCTCTCAGCGATAGATTGCAGATAAAATAAATGTCCTTACCCCATTAGAAGGTTCCTGTCTCTGTAGCCAAAAGCCAAACAAAAGCAATAAATACCAGGCTTTTCCTCTCCACTATTCAGCTGTGACTCTTTTCATCAGCTCTTCCACTGGAAAAGCTCAATAGCTGCCTGAAAATATTGCATTTTATATCACCAAAGGGCGATTAATATTGCATTAACTGTATTTAACATTTTTTAAGCGCGAGTAATCTACAACCAGTTAGTTTCTGTTAGTAAGTACAGGGGCATCAGAACTCCTGCAGACCGCTTAAGATAGCCTTATGAACGGATTATTTATCTCACACGTTGTAATTTTTTTTAAATAATGTAAGACTGTGCCGCGCGATGTTTGAAGTAGAAGAAGCCATGCTAATGGTCTGCTTAAAGTATTCCGACACTGTCTGGAGACGGCCAGGTCTCTGCCTTCATTAAATGTTTATTGTCAACACTTGGCTGGGGCGGGAGGGGGAGAAGAGACCTGTGCAAGTGAGTTTCCGCGGCTGGAAATTGTCAACGTTTTGTTTTATTCTGATTCACGTCTACGGAAGTTTGTATACATTGTGCTGTGCTGAGGCTAGGCGACGGAGTTATTAAACAAACTTTCGCTTGTAATTCGTTTTATTCAGTAAAAGCGCAGTCTCTTTCTTCTCCATTCCACCTTTTGCCTGCTCTGCCAGTCCCTTCCGCTTCCCTTCACCCGATCCTCTAGTCCTCTCTTCACTAAATTTCCCGGTGGCCACCTCCCACGGAGACAAGCCGGAGCGCACTTCCTCATTGCACCCGGGAATCCGAGGGAGAACGCAGGGGCTTTGGCGATTTCTCTCAAACCTAAAATCTTCCACTTTGATTTAAGATTTCACCGAATTCCGCAGGTCGAAAACCTTAACAGCCCAATTCTTTCGCCCAGGTATAAATCTTCCCTAGTCTACTAATTCGCCCTGGTAGCAGGGCATTGGTCAAGTTGCGTCTTGACAACAAAACAAAAGCCTATGTCAGATCGTATTTATCCAATTCTTTAAAATAACAACAAAACAAACAAAAAACGTGCAAAACCAATTTTGAAACTTCTGCATTCTTTAGCTGACTTTTGATTTAGGCAACTTGGAATGTCGAGAGTATTTTTAACCAAAATAAGGTTTGAGTCTTCTCCCTTTTCACTCAGACCAAATCCTCAAAGACACTTTGGAGTGGGACTCGACCTCTGACAGCGCCTAATTTTGAAAACCGGAATCGCAGCTGACTCCCGCAAGGGCGGGGGACGTTCAGTGCGCATGTGCGGAGTCTGCTTCCCCCTCCCCCCTCCGCCGCGCTCCACGCGCTCAGCGTCCGCCCGGACTCACCCCCGCCGCAGTCAGCACTCGGTGGTCACCTGTGCGCACGCGCGCGGGTTGCCTTGGCCTTGGGCTCTTAACCCACTCGTGTCCTGCAGTGCCTGGCTGAATGCTGACCCGGACCGAAGTGCTTGCTGTTGGGCGAGCCGCTAGAAACCTGGGGTTGGGGTCTTTATCTAGGCTGGGGGGTGGAGGCCAGCACACAGTACACACTAAGGTCACTTGGCCACAGACGAAAAGCCGCGCACGTGGCGGCTCTGGGACCCCGGCTTCGGAGGGCTTTCCAAAGGGAAAGTAAGAAGTTCGCGTCGGTGGGGGAAAGGCGAGACCCCTGCTAGGTGAAACGCTGGCCCTGTTAACTAAGATTCGGAACTGCACCTCCCAGCCCAGGAGTGGAAAGTTAAGCGGGTGGGCTGCAAAAGGCAGCTACCGAGGAGCAGACAGCCCCGCAAGCAGTTTCCGCAGCCACAAGGAGTTGGAGAAGCTCTGGACGGCCAGCGCCACCCTCCGCAACCCGCCGGTTTTTAAGGATGGAGTCACCCAAGGCTGTTTCCCATCAAGCTGACTTGACAACAATTAAGAAAGTTTTTAATTAGCTTCTTGTTATCATTCATTTTATTAATTTCCAGAACTCTCAGGCCATGAATTATTCAGAAGGCAAGCCAACCTGAGTGGGGTGGCCGCGCGTCCGCGTCGCACGTGCCCGGCTGGACTGCGGCCGGCCGTGTTGCGCGCCTCAAGTCGCAGAGGCGCGAAGGTTTGATCAAATATTAAATAACGTAATTATTGCGACAAGGCTTATCTCGCAGGTGAAAGAGAGGCCCCCACGAGAACTTGATTTCAGCTGCTTAAAAAAAATCAATTAGGCTGGTGGCCCCCTTTGAAACAGCCGACGAGGTTTATGTGGCTCTTCCCATGTGGCTAAGACTGGTGTCGCAATGATAGTGATGGTAGAACATTAGCCAGTATAATTGTGGTCGTCACCTCCCCTCTGGCCATCAAGACCCTTAGAGTAAGGTTGGAAAACCCGGTTTTTAACCCGTCTAAAGCTCTTATTTATACTTGAAACACTAAATAAGAAAAGCCCACCCATTTGCAAGATGGAATAGGGGTGTTTGGGCAGGTGGCAGTCAAGTGGAGAGGCCAAGGCACAACAAAGGTGAATGGGATCCTAAGACTGGGACTTACCACCTTCAGAGTCTTGCTCTGGGTCCTCCTCCTGTGAGACCAAGTATAAGAACTGGACCCACGCAATCTTATCATCACAAGAAAGTAAAAACCGATACAATCACGGCAGTGGGTGCCTAAGGTTTATTTAACAGCTTATAATTGAGGTTGAGAGTAATTTCAGAACACGCATAAGACAAAAATCTATCCAGAAGTTAGCTGATGGATGCTGAGGCCATCCTTTGTTGGATCTACAGAAAAAGCAGAACCCCAGGAAGAGTAAGGAAAGCAGTTTTAAGAAGAAGGTAGCATTACTGTGGCAGGTGCTTTTAATGCATATTCTCTCCCTTTGCTGCTGCGTGTGTTAAGAATCTAAAACAGAATCAGAGCCTAGTTCTCCTTACCCTCTGAAACTTGTGTTCTTTAGGATTTCAGAATCACACATTTTTATTTCCACCTGCTAGCAGATGCAGGAGAAAATCCCCTTAGGATAAATGCTGGACTTTCGGAACTTTGAAAACCAAAAAAACCACAGATCAGCAAACCTTTGACATCTCTTCAGGAGTTTTGATTTAAAATTTTCCGTCGGCTGAGAGTTAAAAGAGACACATAAGAGTCGTATAATCCCTTCCTGCCATATATACATCCACTCGCCAGAAAGCAAAACTTTTTTTTGTTTTGCTTTGCACGGTTTCCTACTACATAAAATAGGAAACCCTGCAAAGCAATGCGTTTTCATGATGTTTTATTAACATAATACTCTTTTTTTTGTACTGGGCAAGGATTTACTTAATACAAAACAAATGCTTAAATTTTCAATACATACATTATCCATTATTATATAATACAAATGTGTATGCCTGCAACATTTCTGTTGGAGCAGATTATTAGAAAAACAACCTTTGTAAATCTTTTTATTTGTTCATTCCTGGATCTCCAACAATGAAATCTGGTCATACTTTTCTATAAAATAATGTGTTCTTTTACAAATGTATTTTATTAGAAACTCTGATGATATTTCAAGGCAATAACAGAAACAAATCAATTTTGATGGAAGAGATCTATTTTTAAAAATACCTCTAGTGTTTTTTTTTAAATATTAACAACTGTTTAAAATCACACCTTCTTAAAATGTACTATTCTTTTCTGAACATCACTTTTCTTTCACAGATATGCCGGTGAAATTAAAAAGATTTAGCTAAAATAGGATGACTTCAGAGGATATAGTCCCAGCTACTAAGAAAGTTTGTACATTTGGCATTTGATCTAGTCCCAGGTCACCAAAAATAGAGAATTTCTTCTCGTTCTGGAGCAATAAGTGGTATGCAAAATGTTCTAAATGAAGAGAAACATTTGACAAGTTATCTGGACAAATCAAAGGATAATTTTAATTTTAACTGTCAACGAAAAGTCATTTAGTTACAACATTTTTTAGAAGTGTTTTTGAGTAGGACAGCACATTCAAACCCCAGATGCCTGCGTCCCTGACCTTCAACTAAATGCTTTTCAGGTGCCTGGTTACTCACAACTTCCCAGCACCACTCCAAGCAGAGTGCTGTGGCTTAGGAGTTTCTGTAATTAAAATTAAAAAACTGATTTAAAAAATGGGCAAGTAATCCATTTTACTCAGAGCACCAGTTATCTGAAAGCTAATTCTGATGTAGAAAAAAAAAACTATCTCATGATCCTTTCACTTATTTTGATGTCCCTTTCTTCTCCCTTCTCGTTTGTTTTTAATTTGTTTGGCTAAGGTTTTATTTATTTGCTTTTTGGTTGGTTTGGTGTTTTTTGGTTGTTGTGTCTCATTTGTTGAACAGCTCTACCAGGACTTGGCTCAATGTAAACACAAAAATGCACCCGAATCATAAAACTGCTCTTCTTTCAGTTACGTTTTATTTGTAAGTGTACTGGGACACATCTCCCTGTTGTATGTTGGCGTACAGAAATGGTTCTGATGGGGGGGGGGAGCAAAGCCACAACCAAGGAGAAAGCTCTGCAGACACAGCATGGACAGGAGGATCAGTTAGTGAGACATTGCAGGATTAACACTGGCAGTTTGTAACCACTGTGTGAGCCTGTGCACGAAAGAAAATATTTACAATAATGTTGTGTTCTCCGTGGAGACAGGCAGTAGACTGTGAAATCACACTATCCACAAAAACGGTCTACCAGAAAGCTAGTCCACTTTAGTGCTCAGTTTCAAATGCATAGAATGTTTGTGCTGCAAACAATGATATACAACATAATTAAAACAGCGCCTAACCAGAGTGAGACCTAATCGTATTTCTTTCTGCACCTTTCAAATCATGCATGATTTCAGTCTTGTTAATCAGTCATGTTCCCCCCCTCATTTGTTCTGTTTTCACCTCTACTTATGGTTAAATGATAGTAACAAACCATCTCCACATGAGATCCAAATAATATCTTGTACACAAAGCAGGAGTTTCACCAAACCACCTTCACTCTCTATCTCATTTTTTTAAAATCCATCAGCAGTTTGGATTGTTGTATGAAATACCATACATGATTTTCTATTTTGGAAACTCATAGTGCAAATTAAAGTTTTTGCAACTCAACATTTATGCCCTGTAATAAATGATCCTTGAACAACAGCAACAACAAGAAGAAGGAAACAAACACTCTGCTTTCCCCCAGGGAAGTGCAGACCTATTTGAAACAAACAGAGCGAGGAGAGGGTCTTTAAATCTTTAAATGTCTTCCTCTCTTCTGGGATTTTAGGTGATCTGACAGCCAACTTCTGACCCCAAATGAAAGCAGAAACTTCTGAGTTTTTCAACCACTTCATGATCTCCAAGAGGGGGAGAAAAGGGACCTAGAAAAAGTAAGATGACTCTTATTCCGTGGAGAAAACTGGAAACGGGAGGAAGTTCCTCTCCTAAGGTTTGTCATCCTATAATTCTGTTTAAATTAATGGCAACGAGTGTCAGCAGATAGTTTGAATCCGGACTGAAAAGCAAAGGGCCAGCTAAGGTAAAGTTTTGTAAGTGGGGCTGAGAGGAAAAAATATTTTCAGATAATCTGTTCATGGATACAGGAACAAAAATGAAAAAAGAAAGATTATACTGTAGTCATTATTAATTATCTCGGAATAAAACATTTATTTCAGAGGGCTTAATTCTGTTTTTTAGACTCTCATCTCCTAAAGAGTCTCACCTGACCAACACTAGGCCTCAGGACTTTGGCCATCGGCTCCTGGAAAAAGAAAGTTCAGTGTAAGCAACCAGCCAGCCTCCCAAGCCCCTTTGAGCTAAGCCCCAGCGCCTTCCTGAGCTGAAGCGAAGCCTTGAAATCTCTTTGGAAAAAGAAATAAATCAAAGAGGGTATGGCTGGATGGGTGTGAGATTTTAGAAGGGCAAATTAAACACCGAACAGCTAGTTTCCTATCCAGAATTTTACGCTCCGGCTTGTTCGGTTTTCATTTATGACTCACTTGTGTGTGCGGAGTTGGGGCGATGGTAGAAATGCTATTGCTCTTTTCTCTTCCTTTGGGGCAAATGAAGCTGCAGAATGCTGCCCCCTCCCCCGGACTTCAGTTTCTAAAGCATCTTTCTTTGTCTCTCCCCACCCCTTCTTCATTTGTCTAGGGTTTTATGTTTTGTTCTGTTTTGTTGGTGGTGGTTGGTAGTTTTGTCTTTGTACATAGTTCCTTGGTCCCCAGATGATTTTGATAAGTGTCTCTGGTCAAGAAAACGGTTCGTTCCCAGTTCTTTCCCCATCGTTCCCCCCACCCTAGTCCCCAGAACCATCCTGCTCCTCCAAACCCTCCAGTCTTTGCTTTTCTTCCCTCCCACCACGCCCTGCTCACCCAAATGCCCCCCAATTCTCTCCTGTCATCCCATACTTTCTCCACATCCAACACCCCTGGTCCTCTGGGCTGGGGAACGGCTGGGGCAGGGTGCAGAGTGGGGCTGAAGATATGGAGAGAAAAGGGTCTCCCCAAATGCAGGCAGGATAACGGACACTCTAAATGAGGGGAAGTAGGCCAGAGGAGAAGAAACACACCCCTCAGCTCCCCAGTCTGCCCCACCCGGCACCTCACACCCTTCTCAATAAGTGGCAGAGAATTTCATCCGCTTCTGCTTCTGTCTCTGGTTGCAAAACCACACCCGCACCACGTTCTTTTTGAGGTCCAGTTTCTCGGCGATGGCGGCGATCTTCTCCGACGAGGGCCGGGGTTGTACGGCAAAGTAGGCCTCGAGGGAGCGCTTCTCCGGCGCGGCGATGGAAGTCCGCTTGCGCTTCTTCTCGCCGCCGTTGAAGAGCTCGGGCTTGTTCATTTTCTCACGCTGCGCGCCCTCGGCCTCCTCCAGCCACGCCTGCAGGATGGGCTTGAGCGCGATCATGTTGTTGTGCGAGAGCGTGAGCGACTCGAACCTGCAGATGGTGCTCTGGCTGAGCGAGCCCACGCCCGGGATCTTGAGGTTGGCCAGCGCCGAGCCCACGTCGGCCTGCGTCACACCCAGCTTGATGCGCCGCTGCTTGAAGCGCTCGGCGAACGCCTCGAGCTCGCGCGGGTCCGTGTCCGAGTCGCAGATGGACGCCAGGCCCGCCGCGCCCACCACCGCCGCCGCCGCCGACGCGGCTGCCACTTGCCCGGCCGCCGCCGCTGCTGCCGCCGCCGCCGCGCCGTGGTGAGCGGCCGCGGCCACCAGCCCGGGGTGCGGCAGCCCGGACGGCATGTTCATGGCGGCCGCGGCCGCCGGGTGCGACAGGTGGCCCAGGCCGTGCATGTGCGGGTGCGGATGCGCCGAGCCGCCCAAGAGCCCGCCTCCCGGGCCGCCGCCGCCACCCGGGCCACCGCCGCCGCCGCCACCCCCGGGGCCGCCGCCGCCAGGGCCACCGCCGCCCCCCGGGCCGCCTCCGCCCCCAGGGCCGTCGTGGGCGCCGCCGCCACCGCCCGCCGCGCCCGCGCCACCCGCGCCGGCCATGAGAGCGAGCGACGGCGACGAGATGTGGTCCAGCAGATCGCCGGGCTCGAGCGCCTGGTGGTGATGGTGGTGGTGGTGGTGGTGCGCCAGTGGCACGGTGGACGTGGACGTGCAGGGCACGCTATTCATCGTGTGGTACGTGGCGTCCGGCTTGAAAGGGTGGCTCTTGCCCTGGGACACCGCGATGTCCACGGCTGCCAGCGCCTCGGCCCGCGCCAGCAGCGTCTCGTCCAGGCTGGCGAAGAGGTTGCTCTGCAGCTGCAGGCGACACAAACCAAACCAAAAAAGAAAAGAAAAGGGGGGAAAAAACAACACCAAAAAAACAAAACAAAACAAAAAATGCCACACAAAACAAACACACAAACCGGAAAGCACAGGCAAAAGGCAAACACAATGAAACCAAAACAACAACAGGGGGTGGAAGTGTGGGATAAACGGAGGAGTGGGGGGGGACGTGTTGAGAACGAGCAGGGCAACACAAGGGAGGGACAGGGCAGCAGCGAAGGGCGGAGAAGGGTAGAAGGGGACACAGGGATACATTCCGGGAAAGGGAACGGGAGACGCAAAAAAGGACGAAAAGAAGAAAAAGAAGAAACGGAGATGTAACTCGAAGCTAAGGACCCGTGTTACACACCCGAGCGAGCATAGAGATCGCCTTGTCCAGGCGTGAAATTAACAGAGAAAGTGCAGCAAAGTCAAGAGTCATGGCCCCAGAGCTGCCCGCTGATGGCAGGCGCTGGACAGAGGCACGGGGCCGACGGAACAGGACTTGAAGCGCCCCTGGCCACACGTGCCTCACAGCGGGGTCCCTCTTAAAAAGAAAAAAACTCCCGCCCGCCGAAGCGGGACCCGGGGCGGCCCACGGCAGCCCCCGACATGCAGCACCTCGGAGCGGAGGAGGGGGCGTGCGCGCGGGCCGGGGCCGCGGGCGTGGGGGGCGCTTACCGGCGGCGTGGGCAGGCAGGCCCGCCGGATGGCCTCGGAGCTGGAGTGCAGCGACGGGTACTTGTGCTCAGGGAGGGTGGGATGCATGGCAAAGTGAGGCTGCTTGCTGTTCATGGACATCATCTTGACGCCTTGGCATGGAAATATCCACAAACACTCGCAAAGTCCGCCGCAAAGTGCGCACGCCGGCTCGCTCGGCCTCCCTTCCGAGGCTGCCGCCGCGGCGGCCCGGGGTGGCTCGCACTGGCCTCGCCGCGGGGCTGCTGATGCTGCTGAGGCTGCTGCTGCCGCTGGTGCTGATGCTGCCCCCGCCGGCTCGCAGCCTCCGAGCCGACCGCGCAGAGCGCCCGCGCGCAGGTCTCGCGATCCCGCTCCTCCAAGAGCTCTAGCCCCGCGCGCCGACGGGCTGCGCTCCTCTTACACCTGCGCCCCACTTCTCGCGGCCGGCCCGGGGAGCTCTCGCGAGAGCTCGCGGCCCCGCCGCGCGGCGGCTGACAGGCATCAGCTGTCTCCGTCTGTCTGGCGCGCGTTCTCCCCGGCCGCGGCGCCGTGCTTTGGGCGAGCGCGCGCGCGCTCCCTCGCTCGCTCGCTCGTCGAGCCGCGAGCGACCGGCGGCGCGTGGGAGCCGCTCTTATAGTGACCACCAGCAAGGACGAGGCAGGTGATGCACCTGTAGCTGGCCAGGCATGCGCACTGCGCGCCCTCACCTTGCCACCGCGGGTCTGCAAAGATCAGAAAGGCCAGCTATTGTCTAAGGGTAGGCGTCTTTTGGAGGAAGACAGAGGATGCAGGCACTCTTCTGTGTGTGTTTTCCTCCCACCCTGTCGCCTGTCCAGAATATATGCGCATTATTAGGCACACCTCCACGACTGGGTGCCTAACAAGCTGTTATATAATGTATACAGAGAGGCATTTGTATGTTAAATTATGCCCGCGCGTTCCTCTGTATATGGAGAAAAATAACAACACAGAAAGGCGATGTGGAAGATGCTGTCTTTATGCTGCAGGAACCTGTTTCTTTCATGGTTTATAAATAGGCTCTTGGAGAATAGCCGTGACAGACAGTTGTTTGAAGCAGTCAGACGCTATTGATTTCCACGTAATTTAATTTCTCTGCATACTTTGTTGTTGTGAATATAACTGTGTCAGGCACCACCAGTGACAGTCACTTAGGAGCCACTAGGAGCATGTGCTTTCTACTCGGGAAAGGCTGTTGAAATGGAATTGTGCGTTTCTCTTATTGTGTGTCTCCTTTAACCGTGTACAAACTCACTTTTCAAAGGAGCGATAGGTGATCTGAGGCTTCTAGTCATCAAAAGGGAAAAACAGTTAACAGGGTGTAGACGGGGATCTTTTCCTCTCCGGCGACACACACACACACACACACACACACACACTTTTTGCTGGAAACTCCAGCAAAAGAAAATCACTTCAGAGAAAAGAGAATAAGATGTTGAAAAGAGAACTTTCTTTAGCATTGTTTTGGCCCCTGGCGTCATATCTGTGCTTGCTTATATTGTTTTTCTTCCCCCGAAACAGGATGACGCTAACCTATAGGAAACTGTAACTCAAAATATTAATTCAAATCAGGTTGAATAAACTGGTATCTGTCTGGTCCAGTTTTTAATAATAGTGATAATAAGCCTACGAAATCAGACTTAAGAAGAAATCAATTAACCAACCTGTTATATTACTGTCATGTAGCAGGAAGATCAAGGGCCTCTCAGGGGAGCCTCAGCTCGGGTGCCTATGTCCCTAAGGACACAGTTCTTGCCTAGGGTGATAATAACGGTCCAGATGTTATCACATCTGCTAGCGAGAGAGCCTGAGAGAGGCAAGAAACTGCTTATAGGAAGCAGAGATCAGATAAATTATCTTTCTGATCACTCACACACCAAGGAGGTCTGCATTTTCACTAAAGGGCAAATCTTGCTTCTGAAAACCTAAACCTGCAGTCCAGTAGATTTTATTTTCCTTTGCTTTAAAACGTGTGTGTCTTCAGGAAACCCACTCGGGCTATTCAGATTGCAAGACAAGCCCACAGGCATCACTAGCTTTTTCTTTCTTTTCTTTCCTTTCTGTCCTCCCACCCCCTTTCTTCTAGCCTGAGAGGGAAGTGAGAAGAATGTTCATTTGCTGGCGCAAGAAGGAGCCACTTCTTCATCCATTATGTGATTCCCCAGGGAGCGCTAAATGCAACTTTATCTCAGCGGGAGTGGACCAAGAGCGGGCCGACGGTGGAGGGAAAGCGTGAGTTCTATGGCCCCTGTCCCACTGGGTGTCCGGGCTTAACCTAATCCTTCCTGACACCCACGGCAGTGGGTCCTTGCGCTGGCTTGTGGGGTGTAAGACAGAATGCCCTGCCTTCTTAGTAGCAAGCTCCAGCAGTCTGAACTCCCGGGTCCTGGGGAAACGCTTGCCTCTAGGGACCTTAAATGGTGCAGGACAGACTGAAAGGCAAACAGGGTAGGTTTGTGGCCAGATGGATCCATCGGGAGGGGGCTGGAGGGCACGGTGTCCTTACCTACCCCAAGCAAACCTCAGTTCACCCTTCTGACCCAGCTGGGAGGTGCAATGTTCTGAGGTCAGGGGCTAACCATCCCAAGATTACCTTCCTAAGGCACCTCTCTTTTGAAATTGGGGTACTTTTCTTTCTCTGAGTAAAGCCAGACTTCTGTCCTGTCCTTTTTGCTGGAACTAGAAATATAGGGACTATGGGTCCAATCCAAAGGTCATCCGTGGCTCATTTGTTTTCCACCATGACACTTGTATCAAACAGAGATTTATCAAATAATACTTTTTCTCCCTGAGAAAAAAAGACAGGAAGTGTTCAACAAACCAAGGCTGATGGGGGACTGCAAGATCGGTGAAGGGATCTCCTTAAGAAGACAGAGCCTGGAAAAGGGTGTGCTTGCCCTAGGCAGATGCACTCTGCCTGTTCTTTTCATAGTCCCCAACCAGCTCCTATCTTCTTTCCTTAGCTCATCCCCAATCTGGGACAGTACAAGACCCTGGAGATAAAAGGAGCTGTAATCTGTGAGTGCCTGGTCTCTAGATGTTTACAGTCTGTGGGCATTGGGAAGCCACAGGAAGAGGGGGCGTGTGCTATCCTTGTGGGATTTGTGATGAGAGACTGACACAGGGAAGGGCAAAATGATGCTTGGAGAGCCATCCTGCCCAAGGCGGCACAGCCTCAGTCCCACACTACCCTGGGACACTTTCTTCTGAGGGCTCTGCCCTCCCATATGTCACCGCTTTGTGCTCTTGGCTTGGCGACTGCTCTAAATAGTTGGCTTCTGCCTGTGCTAATGGTGCCTACATGAGGTCTGCACCTTGGCATGGATTCTGGGGCAATTCCCCCCACCTTCTTGTTCAATGACCAACACAAGTTACCCCTTCCTCCCCAGCTCATAGCTTTGCATTTTATCAAGAGAGGGTTAATGAATGCCCAGCTATTGATTTCCAAGGAATTTCTACCCCCAGGGACGAGGGGGGGTGGTCTATCGTCTCAGTCAGAGACACATTTCTTTCCCTCATTAATTAACTTTCTCCTCCTCTCTTGGCGGCCCTGGCTTTATATTTCCGTTGGCAGCACCACGTTACAGAACTAGAGAGCACACTGGTTAGTTGGAGTGAGGACACAAGGGGGAACCAGAGCTAGGGCCTGCTCAGCCTGGGGGAGAACTCTCTTCCTCTTGGCCCCACCCTTCACCCAGGAGGATGTGCAAGGCCCCTGTTGTCCATCTGGATGCTAGCTTTTTTTTTTTCCTTTCAAGAAATAGGACGCTGGAAACAAAGTTTCTGGTATAGCCTCTAAGTGGATGGCTGCTCCCCAGGAGGTGACAGTCTGTGAACAGGGGTACTCCACAGGAAGAGGGTACTTGCAGTAACAAGTGTTGCAGGTGTGGTGGGAACAACACAGGGAAGTCAAGGTCTTGCAGGGAGTGCTACCCAGACTCTGGGAGTCATGGTTCTACAGGCACTGTCTAGTTTAAAATGAGACACTTTTCCAGGCTCAGCGAGGGACCAGCGTTCATGGGCAACTCAAAGGCCCAGTGCGCTAGCTTCAAAGTCCATTCATCACAGTGTGAGAGTACAGAGAGAGGAGAAAAGGGCCTAAGGTAGGGCTTTAGCTTCCTAGGGGATGATGAACTTTGACAGCCCTATACCTCCTCACTCCAACACTGCGATGGGGAGGATTGGCAGGTCTCAGGACCGCCTCCCCAGGGAGCTACCTGACCTCTTATAGCAGAGCTTTCTCCCTGAGCGGCTCAGCGTTGTACACCCTTTTCTAAGGCTCCTTGCCGGGACTTCCCAGGGCCCAGGGCCTTCTCTGGTATTCTGGGAGTCTGGACACCCACCGGAGCAGCATCCTCCGACTAGTGCTGGGGGGTAACCCCGTCATGGCTGGTCCAGGAAGTCTAGTGCACACTTGAGCCGGACCCCTCCACCCTCTCGCGAACTCGCGCTAGGACTCCAGGAGCCCTCTGGGAAGCCACTGTCCTTGCTCTCTACACCCCCCCGCCCCAGACCGGCGGCAGCTTGCCTTTCCTCCCTTGGTCTGACAGGTCCAGGCCTGAGAGGTAGTTGGTTCTTCCCGAGCTCTTTTCCAAGACTCCTCAATCTGCATTCAGAAAGGACAGTTGCTAGGACCAGCAAGGGGGGGTGGGGTGGGGTGAGTTCTCAAGTAAAACAAAGCAGTGGGAAAAAGTCATGACTTCCTTTTCTCTCTACTCTCCACCCTCCCCATTTAGCTTAAATGCAACTTCCTTTGGTGGCATCTTACTGAAGATGACCACCCCACCCAAAGATGACCTTGCGAGCAGGATTGGGCGTCCCAAGTAAGTTCATTACAGGTCACTCTGCGCTTAGCGTTGGTTATGTTATGTACAGACTTGTGTCCATTTCTACCCTAATCTCTCACCAAACCAACCTACCTTAGGAAACCCTCCCGGAGAGACCGACCCAAGAGGACAACCATCACCGGTGCTGGGCCTCCCTGCCTGTCAGGCGACACTGTTACTTTTGCAAGCCAAATGATCACTGTTCTCCGGTTAACAAGGTCACCGGCCCAGGTGATTTAGGGCCCTGAAGAACAGAGGTTCCACGCTCCGTCTGCACCCTGCGGGCTCAAGACTAGAGAGGGGCACGCTGATCAGAGAAGGAGCGTCCAGGTCCCTGGGTTAAAATAACCACAAACAAACTCATCCACAGGTACTCTGGCCCCTGACCCCACGCGACCCGAAGCAAGTGCTGTCGCCTTCCTGTATCAGATACCCGCTGATCAGTCGCTAGGTCCCGGACACACACTCCCCTTGCTTTCGGGGCGCGCTACCGGCGAGGACCAGCAGTTCCACCCAAGAGACCTTCTGAGGATGGAGAAAGGCGCGCTCGCCGACCTCCGCAGGCTCCTATCGGCCTCCAGGAGCTGGATCCCTCGAGGGTCTGGAAGCCGCGGAGAGAAGCGCGAGGCCGCCAGTCCAAGCTTGGGAGAGCAGAGCTGGGTCCTGCCGCCCGGCTCTACCGCTCGCCGCGCTGCCGCCAACCGCCCCTCCTTCCCGCCGCCCGCACAAATCAAAGCCCCTTGCGAGGGACCGGGAAATAGTTGCCTTGTCATGTAACACATTGCCCTGATTTATTATAAAATTTTAACGAAATCATGCATATTTTAACAGCCTTTAATCACTGCATGAAAATTTAATTCATGGACTGTAGCGCGTTTAAATAAATGAAGTGTTAATTCATTAGGATTAATTAATTTGTTAAAGGATTGTGTGCAAGGTTAAGGTGGAAAGAAAACTCTTTGTTGGTTTCGCGTCTTAATCGCCAGGTTTCGAAAGTGATAATAAAATGAAAGGAAACCACAGACCCGGCTAGCGGAATGCCGCCTGGGAAGGACCAGCTAAGTAAGAGCGCCCTCAAGAGCGCGGGAAACTTGGGATGGAGGGACCTGAGGCGGGTGGGTCCTCCCTAGTGACTGGGAAGGGGAGGGCCTGGGCAGAGGGGGAAGCTGGCAGGAATCCCAAATGGCTGAGTTCCCGGGGAAGAGTGGTGGGAAAAGGGACTGAGCTGCTGCGGGTGGGCCAGACCCCACCTCGACACCCTAAACACGACGTTGACCTTCTCCAAGCCCTCAGAGGGCCAAGCTTCGGCTTAATGGACAGCTCATGGCCCGCCCCGCCATCTCCAAAGCGCTCCAACGCCTAGGGAGCCACTGTCTCGTCACCAGGCCGCCGCTTCAGGCGGCTGGAGCGAGATCCAGAGTCTCCGGGGGATTCTGAAAGGAGGAGGAGCAAAGCTGTGGCTGGAGCAATACCGGAAGCCCTCTGCGTTTCGGAGCCTGGCCTCCAGTACCTCTTCCAAGAAAGCTGCTAAAAAACATTTCCCCTTCCGACAAACAGAAGAGAGGCCCTCTTTTGCAACGAACTCTATTTACCCTTCAAGATTCTAAGGGGAAAACACTTCTGTGAAGTTTCCAGACGTCCTCAAGATTCACCTGTGCCATAAGAATCAAATGGGACCAAAATTCCATCTTCCCTCCTCACACAAGTTTTGATAAATGCCTGAGGCAAATCTTTGCCCTTTGGAGAATGGGTCTTTGTACCCTAACTAACACAAAAATCCCTCAGGTCTACACAAAAGTTTAAGCCAAACCAACCTTCAGTAGAGACTTTAATAGAGAGCCTGCTCCTCTATGTCATCACCGAAAATCTTATCTGAAAAAGAGGTACTGCGACTCAAGGTGTTCTAGACTGCCACAGCCACACCAGACTGGGCTCACCCTAGCTGTACTCCAGATGGATTCTTAAATCTGCACCTTAATAGATGCTTCCTTGCTGTGAGCAGGGTTCCGAGAATTAGGCAATAAATGTTCACTCTGCACTCTGAGATCATTGCTTAAAAGGTTTTCTCTCTGCCAAGTATTATTAAGGGGATCGGGTTACACAGCGATAGGCCAGGGCTGCTTTGTAGGACTCCCGCAGACAGGAATGGAAGAGCTCTGTGAGGCTTTGGGAAGCTTCTAGTCGAACAGGCTGCACACTATGAACCGTTCATTTCAAACGGACACTCGCCGCATACACCATCCACAGGTACAGAATGTGGGAGAAAATCCCCTGTATGTGTTACATTTTTAATAACTAGAAATCGTCATGTCTGCAGAAACAATACGGCCCTGAAACATTACATAGCCCAAGACCAAGGTCTTCCCTTGTTCAATGGTGCCTTTGTTTCAGGCCAACCAACAGAAAGCAGAGAGGAAAGCAAAGCAGATTAGAAACCAAGGGGCTGTGAAGCCTAGTCCTCAACTTTCAATGGTGTGTGTGTGTGTGTGTGTGTGTGTGTGTTCGTGCACGCGCGCGCTAATTCAGTAAAACTTTTAGCCTTTAAATGGATGCAGATTTTTAAATACAAGGACTAGAATGTCATAACAAGAAGCCTCTAACATCTTGTTTGGAGAGTTATGTAGACACAGCTTTTTAGAAAGATTAACAATAAACAGCAGTTCCTATAAAAACACGAACTGTCCAAAGTGTATCTGGACAAGGGTTATCTTTTCCCAACACAGAATGCTTAAGTGAAATGAGCCCATAGGGAAGGAAGGTCCAGCTCATACAAATGTCAGTTAATGCGAGCCCTTGAAAACACTGTGTCCAGACATGCTTACTTCAGCCTTCAAACTCAACAGTGGTGGACACATGCTGCATTCAGGAATACAGGCTGGAATTGAATGCTACTTAAAAACACACAAATACTCCCAAGACACTTTAAAAAGAGTCTTTGTGAAATTCCAAACACACTCACCCCCCATTTTTATGCAAACATGGACAAGGAAGATAATCTCTGAAGCTGGACATCCAGCTCCTAACTAAGGTTCCATACCATTCTATCGGCGTGGTCACTAACTCCGGTTTCCCACAAATTGGAAGTTTTGAAAGTGGTATATGAAATGGAGGCTAGAAAAATATTAATATTTGGCTTCAAGTATTTTAGGATTTTTCTTTTTGAGTCTCCTGTATCATAGTCTTGCCTTTAACTTGATATGTAGTTGAGGATGACTTTGAACTAAAAAAAAAAATACTTTTATGTGTGTGGTTGCTTTGCCTGTGTTTGTGCACCACACGCAAACCTGGTGCTCTCAGAGGCCAGAAGAGGCTATCTGCTCCTGAGTTGCCTGGATGCTGGGAAGGGAACCGAGATCTTCTGGAAGAGCAACTAGCATTCTGAGTCACCAAGCCATCTCTCCCGCCTGCTGGGGAACTGTGGTCTAGTTTTTACGTCCCAGCCGCTAGATCAACGGTGTGCTCCACCACATAGGACTTTAACAGTGCTAGGAATGGAACACAGGTCAGGCTACAGGGCACGCCAGAAAAGAACTTCATCACCAAGCTACAACAACCTTTCAATGGTGTTTCGTTTAAAGGGGACATAGTACGCACATCTGAAAATCTGTGAAGCTGCCTGTTATTAAATCAGATACTGAGAGTAAGGGAGATTAGAATGTGATTGAAGCCAAATCTTTTATAATTATCTATCCCCTTTAGCTGAGGAAGAGAGTGGTTTTAATTATACATTAATGTAATAAAGACTGTTTTAGGGAGGATGGAAGGATGCTTTTGAAGGTAAGCAGCTAACAAACATTCTGGTCCAAGAAGGATGCATTACCAGGCTAGTCATTGGCAAACGAGGCTAAAAATTTCAACTTCCATGTCAGGAATAATGATGAAATGCAAATTGATTAAAAAAATAGACACATTTTTGATTATGGAATTTGTGAGGTTACTTTGTCTTGGCCCATTTGGGCTGATTATAGAAAAAGAAATAGAAATTTCTTGCAGTTTTGTAGGCTAGGAAGTTTAGAATCAAGGCATCAGAGTGTTTGACATGGGCCTGTTCTTTATTGCAAAAATGGTGGCTACAAGCTATGTCTAGAACAGGCAAGCAAGTACCCTCCACCTTGCTTGCAAAGCCATCAATACCACTCCTTTACAGCATAATCACTTCCCAATAGTCCTAGTTCTTAATATCATTACCTTGGGGGTTAGATTTCAATATATATAATTTGGGGGACATTCAGGCTACAGCACTTTTACATTTAACCACGACAAAAATCCCCTTAATTTCCACATGAATTCTAAATGTAGAGCTAACTGTATCATCAAAGATATTTAAACTGCCACTAGCTCTGAAAATATCCATTAGTTTTACCATGGCAAAGAAGTGAATTATTGGAAAATATGTATGATAAAACAAATACTACCCTGTTAGCTTTTCTCCCCCTTGGTTATTGTTCCTTCTGAGAGTGGAGAGCATGATTCTCTACATCATAAAAGTGATTTGTTGTGTTCCTTATGGTTTCATTGAATCCTCAGAGTCTATTATAACTAGGGTCAGCAAATTCTTAAGGAAAAGGGCAGACAGTCCATATTTTAGGCTTCTCGAGGCACAGTGGTTGCAAGTACTCCACTCCCCTATCAGCAGCAGGCACAGACACAGTGCAGCTGCGTTCTAATAAGCCTTTATTTAAAAACACATTTGGAATTTCAGATCATTTTCTTGTCGTATGGACACTTTTTTTTTAAATTAAAAATGTGGTAACATTATAAAACTCTTGTTTTTGTTTTGTTGCTGTTTTTCTTTCTTTTCTGTTTTTCTTTTTTGTTTATAGACCTTTCAAAACCAGATGCAGGTAAGGCTGCAGCTCAGAGCTGCACTGGTCTGGTACCCACAATGTCCTAGGCTCCAGCCTCTGCACTATAAACACAAACAAGCACAGACCACCTTAGGTCCACAGTTGGGTCAACTGCTATATTTTAAAATGAATTGAAAATAGTATTCTAGGTCTTTAGAGACTAATCCATTACCAGAAATGACATCAAAGACATATAGTGCATTCGGCATCCTTTATTCAATTCACATAAAAAAATCATGCAGTGTTAAGGTAAGACAATACATGTAAAATGTTCAGTGCACATTAGATAAGTTATTAGCATACAGACTTAGTTTTACAGTCTATATGGGCATACCAAACATATTTAAAATAATGTACTTTTAAAGCCTAAACTAAAGGTTGTGCTTAGCTCTTATATATTCCCACTCCCACTTGTTACTTTCCACAAAGAAAAACAATTGTCCTACATAATGGATAGTCTATTAGCCAATAGGAACTTCTTTTTTCTTCTAGATGGAGAACGGAGCAAGCACAAAGGCTCCCATGCTTACAGTTCCCACAGTGAGCAGTAACATGCAAACAAGAACTTTATCACATAAAAGGCTCCCCTGTGACACAATGGGTCAAAAACCTAACAGACTGCTTTTCTACCTACACATCTGGAAAATGAAGCTAGGATGTTCAAATTCCTCCCAACCTTCCTTCCTGCCTTCCAATACATAATAATTTCTAACTTTACACACACACATAGACACGCTCAAAGATGAACAAATATAAACAACCTAAAAAGAATTTTCATACCAAAAGTATGGTCTTTCATACTCCAGAGAATTTTTGCGCACGCACGCACACATGCGCACAGACACATAACAAAATGGACATAACACAATGAAACAGGTGGCAAACCGCGATGTAAAATGTGAAAAGGTCAGCGAATACTCTATGTGTGGAGTGCCTTTCTCCAGCATGGTCTTACAGAATAATTAGGCCACCACTACACATAAATAAAAAAGGACATACAAACCATTTCACTCTAGGAATAGCTTTAAAGAATAGTACAGAAAATACTAAAACTTCTAAGAAACACAAGTTCTGAAGACAGTCAACAGGCCACCATATCTAACGGTTAAATAAGTAATGAGAAAACAACATACAGCCAATCCAGATATACATAACATTCATTTAAAACAAAACAATGAACAATACAGAGACAAATGAAACCCTTGCCCCTAACCTCTCTGCTAAGACAGATCACCAACTAAAAGACCAAAGTTTCTACAAGATGAAGCACCCTGTAAACAGGTAAACCCACCTCTCTGACTTGACACTTTACTGAAGATTATCAGTTCATGATTTATAGAACCTTCATGAAGTGACTACAGTAACGCTGAAAGCGACCACACCCCTTTCAGGACAAAGCCACCAGGGCATCTCTCTGGGGAGTCAGCTTTTCGTTGCTTTGGATGGGCTGGCGTTGGAAAGGCTGCTCTGTATCTTGCGCTTTGTTGACTGAGTCGCATTCTTGTTCCTCTTTTCAGGCACAAAGGAAGTAGACCACGGAGACTGAAGGTGGCTGTGAAGGCTCTGCATCTCCGAAGACATCTTGAATAAAGAGGACCCGAACCTCTGTTCTTCAAACAGTCCGTGGGAGCCGCTTAACAGGACACCCTGGGAAAACTCGGTCTGAAACAAGCAGCTCTGGGGTTTGACTTCACTAGCTCCTGAATTAGAAGTGGGGTGCAGAGAAAAATCTTCACTCATCTCTTGGTCAGATGGAGAGAGGAGAAAGAAAGAAGAGGGTTTCCACTCACTGCCATTTTCTAACTCATCAGTAGTGAGAGCATTTTTGGAAAGATTCAGTTTAGGTCCTTCTTCCAACTTGTCAGGTTCCTCGAGAAACTCACTGCCTCGAGGTGACTTTGAGGAGCCCTCCAGCTCCACTGATTTAAAACCGTTACTACAAGGGCTCTTGCTGTTGTCAGACTCTGACATCATGGAATCCAGCTCGGAGATTTTGTCCAGATAAGCGGCATCCATGGACGCTTCACTGGATGTTCTTGTCCGGTTCATTTCGAGAGAGCGAATACAATTTAGTCTCTTGGACATGCATGATCCTGACCTCTCATTCAATTTTGAAGGGATTTCCCCAACAGAATTTGCTATCGTGTTCCGCTCTGAGCTGTCAAACTCCAAGCTCTGGGCATAGCTTGTAGAGCAACAATCCCAAAATCCCGTCTTTGGGGAAACAAAACGGTCTGACTTCTTTTCAGTTTCACCTTTACTTACATCGTCCTCGGCAGAGTTGTTACTGCAGGCATTTGGAGAGTCACAAAAATCATCAAATACCAGTTTTCTCAGATGGTTTGCATGCTTTTTGGAACTCCCTGCCTTGATTACAGAGTTCTCTCTGTTTTCTGGAGTATTTAGCTGAAGGCAGCTAAGGGACAAAGGAGTGCAAGGCGCCTGGAGATCATAGAGCTCCTCCTCTTTGTAGGGTGCACAGTCGCTTGGCTTACTGCCCCACTCCCCTTCCAAATAAGCATCCATCGGTGTCTCCCGCATAGCCAGCAGCATGTCCGTTGGCTTGGGGTATCTGTCTTTGCTCTTGGGACAGTTTGGTTCAGTCTTGCTGGTGCTTTCCTGCCTGGCAGAACTGGTGTCAGCGAGTCTGCAGCTAGATGTTGTTAGGTGAGAAGCTGAGGTGGAGGTGGCTGCGCCAGCCTGCTTCCTGGCACCGTCACCCTGATTCTGTGATGCCACAAGCTCATCGCTGCCTTTGGGCCCCTTGCCATCTGCAGAGGGTGCCCTCTGACAAAGGGCATCCATTTCTTCCTTGACCTCATCTGAATGCTTCAGCTGTGCTACTTGCGATTCTAGTTCCTCTATATATTTATCACTTCGTTCTAGAGCTTTCTTGAGGCGATTGGTTTCTCGCTCATACTGCTCTACTTTGGACTGAAGAGCGGCAACTGTAAACCTTCCAAACCTGAAAAGAAGAGAAGGATGGTTAATGACATAGCTTGGGTTGTTTTCAATGCAAAATTTAAATACAAACTGTCCCAGCCCGCATAACAGTGGGAGTTGCAGTCATGTAACAGTGCAGTCATCGTGCATTCAGAACGGAACAGGACAAAAGCAACGCCAGTGTAACACCTCCAAAACTGACTGCACTTACATAATGCGCAGTAGCAAGCACAGAACAGAAGAAGTCTAATATGACATTTTAGTGGTAAAGTCAGACTAGCATTTGAGACAAAGGCAGAAACCCTCCGATGATTTCCTTTCCAAGAGCTAGCTATCAATCCAGCTCACATATGCATGAAGAGTTATCCCCTAAAACAATGGCAAAGATTTATGATAACATTTGAACAGTGGTCCACATCTTGAAATATTTACATTCAATCATTTTCCTATCGTACAGCAGTGTTTTACAATACATTTCTTATACAATGTCACCTTGTCAAACATAAAATGTCAATTTGAAATTCAGAAATCCTAGATGTCTCAGGAGGGGAGGTTTTAAATACTTATTTGGACCCTTTCAATTACAGTCACTGTTGATATGAAGCTTTTTCCTGCCCTTTCTCAACACTAGGCTTTAATTCATTTTAGCTCTCCTTATTTTCGGCATTTTACAACTGTACAGGACATCAATCTCATTTCTTCCAACTTTGAAATACAAAGTCAGTACTTGTGGTTCCAATATACTACGCATAAAAACATTTTTTATACTTTCTGAAAGGGAATATTTGAGAATTACTAGAAAGAACATCAAACATTCACACTTTACCCAGTTTTATCTATTTCCCATTATTCCGTCAAGGATGGGTACTGGGTTGAGTTGAGAAAACAATTTTAGCAGCTAGTACAGGTTGGGGTACATCTGGGGCTGGAGATACAGACTACTCCAGTTGAGAAACACATGAAATGCCGAGATTAATTCTACCTGATGATGGGGAGAACTCGCACATAAAACTGCCTGCACATGAGACTATGAGAAATCCTTAAGTTCTTTCAGCTTCTTCCTGACAACTTCCATCTAACCCACCTGCAAGAATCTGAGAGCTGTCTGTTTGTAGGAAGGTATTTGAGAAGGTATCTTCTAAAAACTGCTGTCTTTTTCTTCCCTTTCTTTCTAGTTAAAAACTAATTACAACAAAGGAAATGTATCTGCACTAAATCGTATGAAAAAGCGCAAAGAGCCAAGAGCGATTGTACCTTGTAGTCAGCCCCCCGTTCTGCACAGCCACTCAGTGCCTGTCACCTATCTCCTAAGCCCTGGCCCACCTTCTCTCCAGAACAGCACTGACATCTCTGTTCTCTCGCTTCTGACAGAAAAAAGCAAGAGCAAAGGTAAATATAGAATCATCACATCTCAGGATAGAAAGGGCTTTAAAAGACGCGATTGCTGAATATTGATCTGCTCACTGCAATTAACTCAACCCCCAGAGCACATTGCCTTCAACTTTTAAAATGCAAGACAAAAGCAAGAGACATAATAAAAACAAAAACTAAAGGAGCGGACCTCTTTGTCTTAAGACAAAGTTTGCTACTATGAGCATTTGGTTAAGCAACAACAGAAGATTTTCTTTGTTAAAAAAAAATATTTTGGCTTCTAAATATAGTGCAGGGCAGAGCTGGAGATAGGCAAGAGAGCTTTAGAAAGACTTTGGAGTACGTTCTGCAAACATGTTGTGAGTTCCCGATTAAAACTACTCTGGCATAACCAACCTGCATGGTTTTAAATGGGAAAACCGTGTAGCATGTTTATTTAATGCAAAGAGCAAAAGTGACAGCCTTACATTTACTCACAGAGACTGACTTTTAAGTACAGACTTTGTAACACAGAGATCCTCACATAAAAATGACCAGATGATTTAAAATCAAATAATGCCACTTCTAGCACATCAGATGCTACCAAAGGATGCCACTGGGAACTAGTAACAAGTAAGGAATGCTCCCAAATGGATGGGTGTGCAGTACAGACACGTATATGTGCATGTGCCGAGTGCCCCCTCTCCCTTTCTGCCATACTGGCTGAGACCCAGAACATGCTATATTCTTGCTAGATTGTCAACAAGCTCCAGTGGTCCTCTTGTCCCACTTCCAACAGCTGTATATGTGCACGCACAGCTTGTGATGTGTGCCGGGAATCCACACTCAGATGCCCATGTTTGTGCAGTGAGAGGCACTGAGTCATCTCCCCACCCCCACTTAGTTATATTTCTAAAAGAAATATAAAGATTCTGAGATGAAGTCAGTGATATTCCTAGTCATATTTTTTGTATTGTATTTTGGAGAGGAAAAGCCGAAGTGCCCCATCTGGATGTATATTAAGGACAGGCACGTCAAAGTGGGAGAACTGGCTCACTGCTGCAAGGGATGAACTAGCCAGGGGAATGCTGGAGAGCTCACCATGGTGGTGGTGAAGACAGGGGAGAGCTGGCGGCTGACCAACCCTGCAACTGCCCAGGTCCAGTACCTGCAGAGTTGATGTCCAGAAAGAGTACCAGGGAGGATCCAGTGTCCATGACATAGATGAGGGGCCTCAAACCATCAAGGTCTGCATGTAAAAATGTGTGGATAAAGGGGTTTACTGTGTGACTTACTGCAGCTTCCATGATGAGATTTTCCCTTTCTTTCTTTTTCCCCCTCCCCCGATTTTTCTCTTAAATTTTATTTATTGGGGAGGGGGTTGTAGGGGCAGAGGATGGATGCAAGGAGACAGGAGATGGGTGGGATCGGGATGCATGATTTGAAAGACAAAAAGAATAAAAAGTTTTAAAAAGACTCACAAGAAGCCCTCCCACCCCCCCCCCCCTAAAAAAAAACAAAAAGAGGACAGGCAAAGCACAACTCATTGAAAAAGTTAGGCTGTTTTCTAAAAGGTCAAAGATTTCAGAACCCCAAAGTTCCATTTTAACAATTCGCAAACATAATACTGAGTGATGGGAATTTCTTAAGAATGCTAATGGGCAAACTAACAGAAATGTATAGTCAAAACCACGGGAACTGATTTGTCTCTTGGCTCCGATGTGCCAGGGGACAAGGGACCTCTTGGTCTACATTTACTGCTAGACTCTTAGAAGAATTCTTTTTTATTGAAACACAGAAAGCAATGGAGTGGCATGTTGCCTTTTATTGTGGACTTTATCAGCACAGCTTTTTAATTATAGGCTTAGCATTCTTACAGCTGCATCCAGAGAGTGTTCCTTTCACCTGAGTAAAACACGCAGACGAGATGAGTGTGACACAGGGCTTAGGAAAGTTTAGTGATTCCAGCACACTTTTATTGAATTTGGCAAAGGTAAGCTATCACACAGAAAGAACAACGAAGCAGCACATATAATGGCATACTTCTACAAAATAAGACAATGGACACAAGGGCTTATTTATTTTTTGGTTTTAATACTCTTTTATTCCTACTAATTCCCGATATTTCCAGAGTACATAACATTAAATGAAGCAATGCCAAGGCAAGAGGGATTTCTAAGTATCATTTAACATTACTTCCTTTTCCTGAGCAAATTTCAAATTGGTGCATTTTTATAAACATTCCATTAGAGACCAAAAAGCTTTGATTTTCAAAGTAGCAGTGATGGCCAAAGGCTTCATTATGCCAGAGAAACACTGCGAACAGTTTGGGAACTGACGCTGGAGACACATCTTTGCCAGACTCTAGAGATGCTTACAGGATTTTCAGCCTGCCAATGTTAACTGAAGTATATGTTCTGGATGAGAGAAAAAGGATACAGAGGCAAAAGCCTGTGCCTGACCCTACTAGAATACTGAGGAATGAAAGTCGTATTAATTTGACCTTTTTCTTTTGATCATTTATCTTTCCTTTTAAAAGTATTTATTGAGAATTTCATATACAAGTGTATGTCATTCTTCCTCTTCTCCTCAAATCCATGGCCTCTTATCTTTCAGTTATATGTGTATAGATTTATAAATAAACCTCCTGACGTCACTCAGTGTTCCTAAGTGTTTAGGGCTGACCTCTTTGGATCAGCTAATATACAGGCTGGTTCCCAGAAAGCACCGATTCTCCCTCTCCACGTAGTCTTCAATTGCTTGTAGTTTTTATTCTTCTAGAAAAAAGTCCTGTGAGAAGTCCTCCTTTCGTGTTGGCAATTCAATTGGTAGTGTCCACTTATTAAGTCTTGTTTAGGCAACCATATTGCTGAGATTTTGGGTGTGTATCTTCCGTGTTCTACATAGAAGACACTATCTCACAGCAGACATGACTACAGTAGGAACATCTATAACAACAGAGTTCATAGGACGACTTTTTCTCCACAGCGTCTCATAAAGAAGGAACAAAATGTGTTTTAAAGGGGCCAGAAGAAAACAAATGAGGCAAAATCAATTATTAGAACCTAACGTCTGTGGAACGAACAAAGTTTCAGTATGTATGCAATTAGCTAGTTGAGAAACTTTTGCCTTTCTCATTTATAACCCCAATTAAAGGGCTAAATACAATAAGCACAGGGGATTGGCAAGGTTCTTCCTCAAAGACTTGGTCATATTCTTACTTTGTGGGTGTGCACCTGCCTGAGTGCATGTGTGCACATGCACATGTGCTTCCCCCACAGCATGAATGTGGGAGGCAGAGGACAAAAGGCAGAGGCAGTTCTCTCCTCCACTCAGGCTGGAAGGCTTGGCAGCAGATGCCTTTACCTGCTGACCACCCCTGAGCATGGCATTCTGGAAAAACCATTTGCCTCTCCTAATGTATGGGAATCAGTCATCAGGCTGGGCACACACCAGCCATCACCTTGCTTGCGGGAGGGAGCAGAATCTTTGACTTCCTGCTTTTTCCTTACGTACTAACTGAAGCAGCCAAAACAAAGTGAAAGCACTTGGAGTCTGGACTGGTTTTTGTGCCCTAGCCTCTCTGACAAATTTCAGTGCTATTAAGTTACGTATCAAAGTCTATTTCAAGACGCTTGAAATAATCCACATGACTCTGGAAAAGAGGCAAAATAACAGCAGGCCCAGAGTCCATGCTCAACTAACTGCAAACACCTCGAGAAGGGCGTGCAGGTTGTCCTGACAGTAGATGGCAGAATCTGATGCTCTTCCCTTTCAAGCGCTCTTCATAACTGACTATGGCATGCCCAGTTTTCTGCAGATGGCTCTACTGTGCTGTTAAATGTCTTTGTAGAGCTCTGGAATACCTTCTCAACTCTGGCCAAATTGTTGTCTCGCCATCTAGTTAATAACAAGTGTAAGAAAAGAGAAACCCTAAGTTTCTATGATCCAGAATCTTGGCATAACAAGAAGCCCTTGTCTTTGGAGCTGAAGTATCATCCACCGGGCTTATGCTGAAGCACTGAGGAGGCCAAACCACAAAAGTAACACGTGACAGTGTTTAGGTAATGGTGTCTTCAGGTTAAAGCTACATGATTGCTGATAACCTGTTCCCTAGTATGGCTTCTTATGGCTACTTGCTAGGCAAAGATTTTAAAGACCTGGTGTGTTAAATGCTTTGTACCTTCATTTTCTGGTTATCTGGTTAGAGATAAGTATTTCCTGGGCTGGCAAGAGGATTCAGCAGGTAAAGGTGCTTGTGCAATGCCTGATGGTGACCTGAGTTCAATCTTAGAAACACACATGGTGAAAGAGAGATAATTCCAGCAAGCTGTTCTAAAACATGCAGCATACGGGATGCAAGCATCAAAGCCTCCTAGCATACACATACACTCACACATAATAAATAAGTAAATACGGCAAAAAGAAAAGAAAAAGACACCAAACTGTCCTGGGCTAGAAGGGAAGCTAAGAAGCACCGTATATGCCTCTGTAGGGGTTGTGACCATGTGTTTACTGCCATCTTTAATCTTTCTTTCTTTTGCTATTGTTTTTCCAATTTTAATATTTCCTTTACCATTCCAGTATGTACTGTATTGCTAGCAGTGTATCATGGCTGCTTATCACTAGAGATCATTATGTTAATATTGAACCCTATTCTTAAGAAACATGTAAATTGTTGATGGGTTGTCCCATTATTCTAAAATTTCTATATTGCTAAGTGCTATCTTACTCCATAAAACAAGACAAATATTTAATATTTTAAAATCCATGAGTATCTTAGGTTTTCTACTGCTGTGAAGAGACACTATGACCATGGCAAATTTTACAAAGGGGAACATTTATTTGGAGGCAGGCTTACAGTTTCAGAGGTTTATTCCACTATCTTAGCAGTGGTGTGTAGGCAGACATGGTGCTGGAGGAGTTGAGTTCTACAGCAGAAGCAACCATGTTCCTTACAGGGCAGCTTGATCATATGAGACCCCATAGACTGTTTCCACAGTAACACACTTCCTTCAACAAGGCCACACTTACTCCAACAAGGGCACACCCAATAGTGCCACTCCCTATGTGCCAAGCATCAAACATATCAGTCTATGGGGGCCGTACCTATCCAAACAATGAAAATGAGCCACAGAAGGGTGACACTAAACATTACACAAATCTTACATAAAACCAGGTATTAAAAAAGAGTTTTAGCTAGGTGGTGGTGGCACACGCCTTTAATCCCCGCACTCGGGAGGCAGATGCAGGAGGATCTCTGTGAGTTTGAGGCCAGCCTGCTCCACAGAGTGAGTTCCAGGACAGCCAGGACTGGTTTGCAGAGAAATTCTGTTTTGAAAAACCAATAAACAAACAATAAATAATTTTAAAAGTTTTCAGTACTGATATCCTTGCTTAACATGATTCCAATAAGGACACATTACCCTAGCTCAGTTAAATAACACTAGTCTCCTAACACAGCTCAAATTGTAGTCATCACATGTTATTAACTGTAATTTCATTACATAAAGCCTCCAACTTCTAGCTCTCCAGTTCACACACACACAAATACAAATGATACACAATCAGTGCCCAGTCAGGCCACCTCTTTCAAGCCCCCAACGATCGGGCAAATGTGCACGAGCTATGCAGTGAGTACACACGCAGCAAACTAGTATGCTCCCCTCCCTCCCTCCCTCCCTCCTTCCCTCCCTCCCTCCCTCCCTCCCTCCCTCCCTCCCTCCCTCCCTCCCTCCCTCCCAGAGAAACACCTCACAAGGCACTTCAGAGAAGCAGACAAACAGAAGACAGAACCACTCAACAAGCAGACTGTGAGAACGCCATCCTGCTCATCTGTCCAGGAGACACCACACACACCAGGAGAGCTTAACGCGGGAGACTCATTATAGAGGTGAGGATACCCAAAAGAAATGACAAGTAGGGAGGAAAAACCTTTCATTTTAGAGCACGTGGATGTCACTACACGGAGGGCAGAGAGAATAAAATGGTGAAGTTTATGCAGACATAGGAGTGTGATAATTTATCCTTGTATCAAAAAGAGGTTAGCTCACTCTGCCAGTTTTCTTCCCATTCCTGTAATAAACAACATGACCAAAACAACATGGGATGGACTTATTTGGCTTATACTGTATAGTAATTCATAAAATGAATAGGCAAGCTGTCTTAGTCATCACTGGAGAAAATTCACAATTGTTCCTATGGATTTTAACTTTTTTTGTCAAAACATTACATCTTACTGTCAGCATAAAAAAATTAAAGCCCATAAGACAACAGTGACTTTTCCCCAGTGATTATTAAGGTAGCTTGCCTACTTATTTTATGAACTACTATGCAGAATAAAGACTACCAAAATGAAAATAGTTGACCCATGACTTGAGATTTTGTATTTAAGAACAACCACAATTACTATAATAAAGAATGGCCTAGGCACTGAAAAGATGACTCAGAAGCTATGAGCACTTGCCTGCTCTCTCTTCTGGTTGCTGAGGACACTGCACGCAATGTGGTGCACTGACATACATGCAAGCAAAACATCCATACTTATAACTGTATTACTTATTATTTAATACCAGCACTTGGGAGGCAGAAGTAAGCAAATCTCTGTGAGTTCGAGGCCAACTTGGTCTACAGAGTGAGTTCCAGGACAGCCAGTACTACAAAGAGAACAGAGAAACCCTATCTCAAAAACAAACAAAACAAAAAAGAAAAAATCTATCACAGAGTTGCCTTTGTATATAAGTTTAAGTACAGGGTTTGTTTTGTTTTCTTTTAAGACAGGGGCTCCTTATATTGGTGAGGCTAGCCTTAAACTCAAGGTCCCTCCACCTCTTTCAATCTTTCATTATAGGCACGTTGGCAGAAGTATTTTCTTTGTTGTATTTTTCTTTCCTCTTCTTCATTATACTCTACTTCAGTATACTCAATCTACCAATTAGGAAATTCCCTGACTTGGAAAAAAACTTTGATTAGGCATAACGTGATTGAGTAGCCTGCATAATGAACCTATCAAGACTCTGAGTCTGATGGGAGTGGGACGCAAAGGAAAGATTAGCTAGGGGTCCTGCCTTGTTTGTGGGCACAGAGGGTCCAAAGCAAGGCAGAGGGGGGAATTTCAGATAAAGAGGAAAGGAGAGAGCTGAGCTGAAGCAACTCCAAATTACATTTGGTGGGAAAGAAGACTCAAATGCTTCAGCATGATTCTTCTCTTGCCTTCTATGGCTTGGCTGTACATCTTCCATGTCTATTTTATCTCTGTATGTGTTTTGGCTAGGTGCAGAAGAAATATTCTATCTACACACTACAAAGAAAATTGATTCTGAGCCCCACCCAAATCTTGGATTTAGAAACTGAGTATCTCAAACATGATAGGCAAATTCTATACCACTGAGCCATGTTCCCAGCTGGCCACATTACTGAGATATGTTTCTGAAAACGCTTCCTTAAAATTTTCTCTTTTTAAAATTAAGCACTTAGTTCCATAAACTCCCAGAGAATTTCCAATCAGAAAGTATTGTCTATGACGATCGTAGTCACACCATACTTCTGTAAAAATGTCATCTAGGGAGGTATATTGAAGGACAAAGAAAACACATCTTCTAAAAACAGAGACAAACGATTTCTGTGCCTTGGCACGCCATTCAAAGAATAAAATATAAAAAGGAAAGCACACTTTTATCTCTGACTTCCCAAGAATAACCGGAACACATATTTAGCGAACACAGCGACTACTGTCAGCACTGATGGGGACACAGAGAGTAGCACACAGTTTACTGGGTATCTGTTGGCAGAGGAACGAGACAGGGATCACTGTAAATTCCTCTTCCTTCCACTTTTGAAAGTAATGTTTCAAACACCAGTCAGAAGCTGAGTATGGTGGCAGTGCCTGTAACACCAACCAGACAGAAGCTAACACAGGATTCCAGGTTTGAGGCCATCTGGGAGGCACAGAGAGACCCTCTCTCAAAACAATAGCAAGACAGAATCTACTTGGCAAGCTTTCAAATAGAGAACAGGGTTGAAAACAACAGCAACACTATTTTAAACTAACCATGCACTTAGACTTAAAGGATTACACTGCTGACATTCTCGTGAGAAATGACCTGTACGTTGGGCCACATCTGTGAAGAGAGACACACTAATCCCTTTGAAGGCAAGTCTCTAGTAAAGCATGGGCCCACACAAGGTCACTTAGGGTCACAGTGGCAACTATAGACTGTGTTTTTTGGTAGCTTTTTTCATTTCTTGTACCACTGGTGAGAGACTTGGTCTCTGGTCCTTTGCTTAGAAACTCTAACTAGTTTATCACCTTTCCTACACCCTAGCACCCAGCAAGCACTATTCTCTCTATGCTATCAGCGATACAGATCCATTTTAATGTGAGATAAATCTCATTTTTTGGGAAAAAATTTAGGAAAGGATTGCCCTTGAAGTTTGCATGATAATAATCAGTCACGAAAAAAATACCATTTTATATCTTTTTATATTTACAGAGTAAAACCAGGCATATTTCCAAAGCATAGTAATCATAACAAAATCTCAGTAGTAGAAAACACTACTGATGAGTGCTAAGTCATTGAAAACTCCCCCAGACAAGTATTGATATATGCATTTTTTTCACTTTAGCTAAATCTGCTCATTCTTTTTCTGTTCCTTGTCTCTGTATAAGGAACACTAAGAATAAAACAGAACTGTGATCTGGCTACTCTGTAATTATTCAGATGAGTTATTGAGGACTAGTGTATGCTCAGAGGGCTATAAGAAGGACTACAAGGTAAGTAAAAGCCATCCTAGCTGTTCTCAAAAGTTCATTATAATCTCTCTGACAACCCCACTGCTCAGTTACAGCACTGCCAGCACCTAAAATATACTATCAACACAATAAAGACAAGGCTACAGAAAACTGCAGTAAGTGTCTATCACCAATTAGCTGTCTATCCTGAGAAGGGCCCCTCAGGCACCCAGCCCAAGGGCTTGAGCACTAGCTGCTGTCACAGTCTGGCCCCAGGGTATCATCATGCTTCCCCTGACAGTCTACAACTTCTCCTTCTGGGAAAACCAAAGGGCAGAACAGAATCAGTCACCAGATCAGGCTGGGGTCAAATACCAGGAATCATTGTGTTTGTCAGAGCAGAATCTGGAGGGAATGAATAGGTCGAGGGGGAAGAGTAACCCTAGCCAGCCAGGTAAGCAGTGGCTAAGAAAGGGAGTGAACCGGCATGTGGTCCTTGAGGAAAAGCAGACTCAGGAATTAGAAATGAGCCACAGCATAGAGCCAGAACAGAGCTAGATAATCCAGCTTACACAGAGACTCAGACAAGAAATCCAGGACTGGAAAATCTCTTACACACCTCCACCTCTTGTGGTTTCCTCTCAAACTTCTGATTTCTGTCATACCTTAGAGAACCTTCTGAAAATCTCCGTTCATTTGAAGATCTCTTCATCTGGAGAAAATGCTAATCTCTGATGTCCTGTTATCTTAAAACTCTCACACATTTTTTGAGGACAGAAAAAACTTAAACATCTTCCCATCCTGGTTAGTTTACTCTAAGTGGTGATGGAACAGAGTGAACGGACAGCTTCCTTCTGTCAGTTCCAGAACAGAAAGCTACATGTGCACACCAGATATATATTTACATAGTGTAAACATACGTACATGCATTTGCAAATACATCTAAGTGCCCTTGGGCTGGCAGAATGAGTCATCACTAAGTTTTAATGCTGATCCCGCAGCAGGACTGATTCCACTTTAATGAGTACCAGAATAATCAAAACAAAAGGGAGGCATGGCACAACTTGGCCTAGAGAAATTGTGGATGTCCTCACAGATAGTAACACTGGGCTGGATTTTAAAGAATAGGTAGCCATTATATAATGATGATGATGATAATAATAATAATAATACTGGACAAGACGAGGGAAGACGAGGAAGAAGGTATGAGCCAAGGTATGCAAGTACAGCAGGATAAAGACAAATATGTGAGCCCAGGGAGAAATGCCACATGACTAGAACAGAAAGAAAACAAGGCAAGAGAAAATACAAGGAAGTTTAAAGGTCAAGCACTCAAAGCCTTGTAGACCAGAGTTAGAAATTTGAGTTTTATTATGAAGGTGACTGGGATACATCAAATGTCATCAGATAGAAGAGCAAGAAGATCAGATTTATAGTCTAGATTTCAGGTAACAATAAAGTAGATACTTGAGGTTCAGGAGACTCTCAAGGGAGAAGAAGCCAAGAGTGAGGTTGAACAAGAAATTACTTTTATCTAGGCTACTGGGAATTAGATGAGACCTTACAAATGTAAGTCCGAGAGGAATGTTCGAAAGGACATCTGAACAGCCAGGTGTGGAATGAGGAAAAATAGTAAAACTAAGACTAACATTTCCATATTTGGCAACCCGATGAGTAGTGAAATTGCTGACAAAGACACAAATAAACCAAGAGTGTACAGTTTTCTGCACATGATGGAGTACAGTGGGTATACTTATTTAGACACAAGAGTATAAACAGTTTTCTGCACAGGATGGAGTATAGAATATAGTGGGTATATTTATTTAGACACAGACAAAGAAACATCCCATTCCTTCATTCTTTGTTACAGTTGTGGTGGTCTGAATGAGAGGCCCCCATAGGTTCATAAACTTGAATGTTTGGTCCCCAGTTGGTAGAACTGTTTGGGAAGGATTAACAAGTGTGGCCTAGTTGGAGGAGGTGGGTCACTAGGGGTGACATTTGCCTCTGCCTCTGCCTACTGTCTTTAGACAAAGATGTGTGCTCTCAGTTACTGCTCCAATGCTATGTCTGCCTGCCACCATGCTCCCCATCATAATGGCCAACGAGTAAATCCTGAGTCTGTAAGAAAGCCCCCAGTTAAATGCTTTATTTATAATCTACCTTGGACACACTGTCTCATTACAGCAATAGAACATGTTATAAAAGGATATAGAAATAATTCCTTTAATCCTCTCAATATATTATCTATATAAATTGAGAGTATCAATAAGCTAAACAATGTGCTTAATGTTGTCTACTGTTGACTTGTTTATTTAACCAATACTTACCAGGTGCTTAAGAGGTTTAAGAGTCCTGGACATAAAAGATATAGGGTGCAACATTCTTAGTCTTTTGAATTAAGAGTTCAGAATTGAAGAACAATGAACTGAACACGGTAATTTAAGAAAATGAAAGACTAAATTGAGCATGCTGTAAGACTGGCTGAGTATAACTATGTACTCTGCTATAAGTACATTCAATACTTTAATTGCTTAACCTCGAGTATAACCTTTATGGTAAGTAAGTTTCATTGGCCCATTTCACAGTAGCTAGTGTTCAGTTCTAGAGAGTTCAAGCATCAACATATTTGAATGCTTCCCCTGTATGATTTACTTCTGGTCTGACAAGAAATGGTAAGGCAATGGAAAGCAGTGAAGGCAGGGGCTGGTCTCAACAACATGGTCAGGAAAAGTGACTGCTGATTGACAGCGGCAGCTAACAAAGATCAGGAAGCAGAGCATCCCAAGCAGAGGACGCCAGCCCTGCATGCTCTATAAACAGAAGGCCAGGAAAGCTGGAGGAGGGCAGCTGGGAACGTGGAGAAGGAAGACGACAGGACAGAGGAGCGTATGCAGAGTCTGGATTTCATTTTTGGAAAATACTGTGCAGTTTCAATAGGAAATTTAAGCCAGCCACTTGATTTCGTCTGTACTATAGACAATTTCTGAGTGTACCAGAAAATGAATTATGCAGAGAACACAGGGACAGAGTGGAAGCACAGAAAACTGGATTCAGGCAGTCTGTCTCTGGAACTAAGACCTTAACCACCGTGCTTTGTGCTGACAGGAGTAGAACATGTAAGCGTGAGTCTGCAGTTCAGGAAAGGAAGTGAGGCCAGTGTTGTACAATCGGACACCCTGGTAGCTGATTATTAAAGTCACAGCAGACAAAACGGTTCAAGAGACACAAATGTAGTAAGGTAAGGAATGTCAGGCTATAATCCAGGAGTGTATCGCTTCCTTTCTAGTACCCTTGTTTTCTACTAAAATGACGTGGTTCTTACTGTCAGAGAACTTTAACTTTCCCTAAAGGGAAGGTGGGCATGGGTGAACACAGGTCTACCCAACAAGTTTTGAGGTTGTTGAAAAAAATAAATCTATTATTTAAGTCAAACTGTGTATGTATTTTGTTCTGGAAGCCTGAGGTGACTAATACACCTTCCTAATTCTTTTCTATTCAGGTGTCTAAAGTGCACTTTTCTGGGTGACTTAGAGAATAGTCTGCTCAAACTGAGGGCTGTATCAGAGAATAATATCATGTTACTGTGTAAGAATTATTCCTTTACACTTGACAACAAGACAAAAGGAAAATAATTAGTCAAGGCACTTCCTATACAGAGAAGGAAATGAATGAGTGATTTTTGTATGTTTGTATTTACTTTTAAATTCTTGGAATTTCATATTCTTTTCTACATAAACATAAGTACTCTGTTGTGAACCATATCTGGGCATTTTCAGCTGTGATCAGCCTGTCCCTGAATCCCTCCAGGGTTTACTGATGCAGAGTAAACAAGGCTATAAATGACATACATTTAATACCTCAATGCTTTGCAAATTGATCTGGAATAGGGGTCAGCTCAAGTCACTGTCCAAATGAAACTATTCCCTTCCCATGGAGAGAAGGCATGCACGTTAGAAACTGCAAATGCTGCAGGGAGGCTAGATTCAGATGTGGAGCTGCTTGTTTACAAGTGGATGGAGGCCAGATTTCCTCAGGTGAGATTCTCCAGTTATTTATTTGGTAGAAGTCATGGATATTTAAAAGCATACATCTTTGTGGCTGGCATTAAACTTGAAATCTGGTGGGCAACTTTTCAAGAAATAAAAGCTACAAACAAAATAGCTTTCATTCCATTCAGCACGCTGTGGGAAACGACTAATGGATAAGCATTACTGTGACTGGCAGGGCGAGCTGCCAATAACAGGGATTCAAGCCCACATAAAAGCAACACTTTCTCAGGTTATTTCACTAATTTGTCAGTAAGACATTATCTGACAAGAAGGAAGAGCAGGGCTTAGAGCGCATGGGAGAAGGGAACATCTAAGAGGAAAAGTTCTACCTTTGTCAGCACTGGTTGTGTAATCAGGATTTACTTCCACCATTTCCTAAACCATATTGCATCCAACAAGAGCTATTTCTTCTCTGGTAGGATATATGTCCATCATTTACTTTTGTCTTCTTACAATAAGTAAAGAAGTCGAGTGGTCAGAAGCAGAGAAATGGTGGCATTCTGACATACATCCTGCAAGGAGACTGCACACCTTGGCATCCATACTGCCTTCTCATTTGCCTGTTTCCTCCTGTGGATGGGTGGGTTGGGGAGTGAGGACTCCAAAAGTTCTCTCATCTCTTTTCCATCTTCCCCCTTAACTCCTAGTTCTTCCTTACCACTTTGAATAGACAAACCAAAACGCTAAACAGGTCAAAATTTAGAACTCCTAACAGGGTGAAGTCTCCACCATCATAAAAGGAGGAGTCAATTCACTTCATTACAGTTTCAAATTTGTAGTTCAAACACCGCACTTTATTTCCTGCAACTGCGAAGTGCTCAGAATCTGAGGTGGTACACCTGAGTTCAAATGCTCCTGCTACCTCTTCCTACTGAGCAGATTCAGATAACAAGGGAGTTAACCCCTCTGTGCCGCCACCTCTCACTTAATCACCTATACCACAGCTTATTGATTCAGGGAGAGAGTGCCTTACATGGACGCTCAACTGTTATCAAGATTATATAGTCAGAAAATAGCTAAAGGGGATTGTTTTAAAATTAACATTCATTAGTACTATTAAATAGTTAGATGTAAAATCAAGTAAAGCTTCATTTGTCTTGGGGAATATAAAACAATATTCTTATACATCAAAAAAGGAAAGGAGTTTAGAATGAAATCCTTTCCTCTCAATTAGCCTCAACTAAAGCTAAGACTTGAACTTGACACTCAGAATCATTCAACTTTTCTAAATGAGTCAAACAGAACGCACAAGCCATTACAGAGTCAGCTAAAAGCACTGACAAGCAGAGACTTTGCTCTGTGAGGTACCTACTTTTGGGGAGATCTGTTGTCAACTTCAGCCTTCAGTCGTAAATTCTCCCTCAGCAGGCCACCATTTTCCAACTTCAATTTTTTATTTGCCTGAAAGAAGAGTTAAAAATAATTAAACATGGGGGCTGGAGAGATGGCTCAGAGGTTAAGAGCACTGATTGCTCTTCCAGAGGTCCTGAGTTCAATTCCCAGCAACCACATGGTGGCTCACAACCATCTATAATGAGATCCGGTTCCCTCTTCTGGCATACAAACATACATGGAAGGAATGTTGTATACATAATAAATAAATAAATCTTTTAAAAAAAATTAAACATAAGCTAACACAAAAGTACCTTGTAAAAATGACGACATGAGCCATCTGTATTCTTACAGCAATATCAGCAAACTGAACACTAGACACAGTCCTCAGAAACGTAAAATCCCCAGTGGAAATCACTTGAAACTGCGAGTACAAGTAGGTATTTAAAATCTACATTCCCCTAGCACTTTCTAAATCCTGTACTCAGGGAAATGAAGTTGTGTTAGCTAGCTCAAAGCTACTAAGGGACCACACTAATGGTAAATATGTTTCTTTTTTTTCATTTTACCATAATTGAATGCTCTAAACAAGACAAGATTGCATCATACACAAGTATTTACAAACTAATGCTAAAGAGTTCATTCTTAAACCGGGAGACTAGTTTCTTTGTTACTATTTAACACTTCTCTAGTGATAAACCTAACCCAAGTCATCTACTGACTTTCTTTCTTTAACAGGTCTTTCTTATTCTGTCTTTCAACTTCTGATATCCTTAAAATTTGGGCAATATTTCCCAGTAAATTCCACCAACTGTACCTTCACATACACATGGAAGAAAAAAAATTCCTTTAAGAATGACTCTTTTTTTGTTTGTTTAATACTTAAAACTTACTAAAATCATGCAGTAGCTCTTCTGGAATGCATAGGCTGACACAAAAGAAAAGAGGGAAGCCAGAAGCTCAGTATCACAAGAGCTTAAAAAAGATAAAATAAAATAAATATTCATGCTCTTGTGTTGTAAAATATTATTTTAAGATGTGTTACATTTGTTTATGCTGTGGAACATTTGTTTAATGATGCAAAGATACAATATATTCTTTCATGTTGCATTTGTTTAACTCTGTGAAGCTGTGATTCTTTGCCTGTCTAAGCCACCTGATGGTCTAATAAAAGAGCTGAATGGCCAATAGCGAGGCAGGAGCAAGAATATGTGGGGATGCAGAGAGAATAAATAGGAGAAAAAGGAGGAATAGGAGAGGGGGACACCTGGGGTCAGGCACCCAGCCACACTGCCAGCCACAGATGGGATAATTTAAGATAAGAAAAGCTGGCTAAAAACAAGCCAAGGTAAGGCCCTGCATTTAATACTAAGAATAAGCCTCTATGTGCGATTTATTTGGGAGCTAGGTGGTAGGCTCCTGGGAAAGACCAAAGACCAGAAGAGTCAAATGAGTAAAACAAACTACACTCTTAGACTTTAGAATTTTCTTAAAAGCCACTTTATTTAAATTTTTTTGTTACTGCATTTGTGTGCCACTGAGAAGATAAAATTCTCTAGGTTAGTCACCAAACTTACTAACCCAGCCAAGAAAATGCTATGGCTGGAACATTTATGCTCATATTTAACAAACCATAGAATTACTGTCAGGGAAAAAGAAAGGGAAACCTAAGAATTTTGAAAACCTATAATAAAAACATTGGCCAGAGTTTCTGACTAACTTCCAGAATGTATTACTTACCTACTTTAATACAATTGTATCTCAACGGTAACAAGTAAGGGAGGTGGAGAATACTCACTTGAAGCCTATACCCCTACTCAAATGTTTGCTCACCTTCTTCAGGGATGCACACAAACCAGGATGCTGGAGGGTTAATTCTTTAAGTGACTGATAGACACCACCATTATTACCCTCTGAAGATACAGGAAAGCCATTTACTTCCTCATACACCAACAATGAATTAAGCTTTCAAGCATAGCACCGTAAAGGGAGGCACTTAGTGAATATTTTTTGATGATGACAAGAAGCTTAAATTAGAACTCACCTGACTTCCTTTCCTATCCCACCCCCTAATACTGGGATCATATTATGTTTCAAGATCCCTCACTAGCCCTGTGGCTTTTTAATACTTCTCGTTATAGGCTGGATAGCTCCTAACTATTAAAAGGATCTAAAGGTTATAAACAGTAGAGTTCTGCCTACTTACAGTACCTGGGGATATCAAAGCCTTTGATTATTATGCACTCTCAACTCTGACTGGGAGTGACAAGGTCTCATGTTTCCAAACTCACGGATACAGGCATCAGACGTCCATTTGCTCAAACCAAGTCATACTCTACCGAATCGTTTTTTTCAGCATCTGACTGAGATTATTATTTGTACTTCATATTTGCATTTTGTCTCTGTAATCCACGTTTCTTACTCATTTGTAATTTAGTACCTAATATTTTCACTGGGTACCCCAAACAGGCTTAGTGAATATACCAACTAATTCTGATAACAGTAATTCTGACAAGATGTTCATTTACTAACTCTGATAACGTGTTACTAAAGTAACATGTTCATACACTAAGGCTGGCTGCAGTACACAGTACACACTTCCCTCATAAAGACGCAGGGAGGCATGGATGCAGCTCTTTCTGAAAGCCGTCTCCATATTCCTTTCACACTGGCCTTTTATGAATCGCAGCACATTCTTTTGTTTATGGAGACTAATTTGAAAATGTTTTTCTACTACTTAACCTCGCTGAAGATATGAGAGCTAACATGCAGTGGTTCTTCTATAAAATACCATACGGAGTCCATTAACGATTTCGTGGCTCAGGACGCAATAATTCAGAACAAGAACAGCATTTTAAAGAAATGGAGATAGGTTAAAAGGGCAGTTGTAGAAACGAGTGCTATAAAATCACACCAGTTACCACTACTGTACTGCAGGGCAGATAATCCTCAAGTCAAGCTAAAGGCTGCTCTATGTTCCAGAAAGCAATAGAATACCTGTCACTGTGCTAGTGTTAACGGCACGCATCTTTATCTCCTTTCTAGACTTAAAAAATCCCAAGTTTGCTTCCCCAACCTCAACTAATGTCCTCTGTATCTTGTTGGACGGATAGACAGCCCATGTGCCCCATTACTCTCCTGCAGAAGTGGTCTAAAGCAGGTGCTCATGGCTTTCTCTGGAGCTAGTCAGTAAACTAATTCCAGAATGTACTTACAGTCAGCTTTCAGCATCAGAGAATGGTAGTGCTAAGAAAGACTTGGTGAAAATCTTCTGTTCAGCTGGGTACAGTGAGACACACCAGCAATCCTAACACCAGGAGTCTGAAGCAGCAGGGCGGTTAATGTGAAGCCAGCCTGAGCTACATAGCAAGTTCAGGCAATCTTTGACTAGTGAGATCTTGCCTCAAAAAACAAGCCAATAAATGTTTCTTTGCTAAGCCGGGAGATGGGATATGCTTGTTTCAATGCCCACAAAGCAGTCACTGCTGTAAGCTTAAAAACTTAAAGCAAACCACAAAGAGGGGGACAGAAACGCATCCTTTCAACTGATGCAACTCTTCCAGAAGCACGCTCATAGACAAGCACTACAGGTCTCCAATTATAGTCACAAATGGAACCACCTGATACTTCTTGGCAGCTCAAGACAGCTAAGGAGACGACGTGTTGCTAGTGCATGAACATCTCACCAGGCCGTAGTCCCGCTCCCCCACATTAGCTATGCTGAGTCAAGGACACGGCTATGTACACTTGGGAAAGTGCGTACACTACTGCACAACTTCAAAACAACCACCACGGATTTTCCCACAACAACAACTTACCTCTTTTAACTTATCCACATCATCTTTTACTTTTTCATACATTTCATTAGCTGTTCTGAGTTTTTTCTTCCATTCCACTACCGTTTCTGGGTCACTTTTACTTTGATTATCTGCTGCTGGATGTTTGTCTTCGTTTTGGCTGCCCTGCATCAAGGTTAAAGGGTCCAGAATAGTCTTGATCTGTGACTCCAAACTCAGGTTTTTACTTTTAAGTTCTTCTACTTCTTTCTGCAAACAATCTATTTCATCCTGAAAGAGTACGGAATTCAACGATCAGATATGAACTAATGTTTGTATATGCTCAGCCAGAGCCAATGTGTTCTTGAATATTACACTCAAACTTTCATACATACATGGACCCTTTATATACCAGAACGGTTTTATAAGGAAACAGTCAGCTTAAATTCTCAAAGTATTTTGTCTCTCATAAAAATTGATACCAGCTACTTACATTTGAATTCAAAGACAGCTCTGGTTTTATAAATGTCAACTCTTTGATTTTGTTTAAAATATCATCAAGAAATTAAGAAAAAACATGAATTTCAACAACAAAGTAGATTCCTATTCAGACGGAAAATCTGAGGCATCTTAATTGCTTTAAAGAGAGAAATTTAAAAGCTATTGTTCAAAATAGCCACAATTTTGTTTATATTTTTATTTCTATATCTAAAGTAGGAATGAAATCTTTCCACTTTGCATCCCAGATCAATCCCAGCAGTGGGTCTTCAACCGTTACTCAGAGCCATTCCAAATATCTGCTTCTCTGCTCTGGACCTGCTGTTGCTCTTGAATGCGAGGGCAAACATTTGGGGTAGATTCTTCTGTGTAGTGCTGGGAGGCTCTGCCGGTCTGACTACCACAGCCTGGCAGTTTTCTCTAAGCGTGGCAACAGGGAGGACTCCCTCCCTCAGCAAGCTGCCTGCTTTCTATTATTCTTATCTGAAGGACTTTTTTAGGCCCAGGATGTCTGACCTACCTCAATGGCGACCCCTGAGACAGTTCCCTGCAAATGCTATTCCCCTGCTGTTCACAAGGCAATTAGGCAAATGCTCTAGTCATTTCCATAGGACCCTACTGCCACATAGGAAGCCTTGTGATAGGAGCATGCCACCTGATGCAAACTAGGATCTGTCCCCAGGCTCCCGAGTCCTATACATTCCTTCTACCACGGACTAAAGTTGAGCTGACTCACCTAAGGCTGTCCCTGTCCCTGGCATATCCACGGTCATCCCGACCCTGTTCCCCATTTCTGCTCCCTCCACTCTCATGGACCAATGTAGCCACAGTTCAATACCATTTATTCTATAATGGGCATAAAATCTTAATTACATGAGGCTGTTAAAAGCTCTAACAGAAAATAAACTCCAAATGTCAGTGCCTGTCTGAATGTCCCTCCCAATCTCCTGCAGAAATGCAGCTGCCATTGTGACATTACAAGGGGGAACATCGAGGGTCATGAGGCCCTCATGAATGGATTAAGGCTGATATCTAGGTTACCAATAAATGGGTTCCTGACTTAAAAAGAGAAAGAGAGAGGGGGAGGAAGGGAGGGAGAGAGAGAGAGAGAGAGAGAGAGAGAGAGAGAGAGAGAGAGAGAGAGAGCGCAGAGCAAGCGCTGGCACTCTTTCTTTCCTTATTCTTTTTCTCCATCATCATGTATGCCTTAACTTTAGCTTGTAGAAACATAAGCCAGTTTAAAGTGTTCTGATTTTAAAGCAAGAGAAAATAGACTTAAGTCAATGAGCTCTCTAATTAATATCCATGACATTTATTAATTATGGAAGAGTGCCTTTTAGATTTGTCCCAGTACTATTTACTAGTATATTATAATACATTTAACAGTATTCTAAAGGAAGTTGCATCCTTCCCCACCCCACTTTTTGTTAGTTTGTTTGGAGACAAGGTCTCTGTATCAGTGGTTCTGAGCCTGGGGCTGAGCAGCCCTTTCACAGGTGACCCACACCAGACGTCCTGCATGCAAGATATTTCCATAACAATTCACAACAGTAGCAAACTGCAGTCATGCTGTAGCAATAAAACAATTTTACAACGAGGAACTGTAAGAGAGGGCCACAGCATTAGGAAGGTTAAGAATCATCGCTCTTTTTAAGTCCTGGCTGTCCTGAACTCACTCTGCAGACTAGGCAGATCTTGATATCGCAGAGATCTGCCTGCCTCTGTCTCCCAAGAGCGGGAATTAAAGGGATGTGCCACCATACCCAGCATAAGAAACTGCAATCTTTAAGTAAATACAGCAATGAGTAAACAAGCATGCATTAAATACTCACAAATGGGGAAAATGTAGGGATGAACATTTATTCCATCACTTATGCTCCCGTGCATTAAAATGTTTGAGGCAGCTCAGATAGTTTCCATGTGCAGAGTCTAATTTAGAGAAACCTTCCTATCATACTATATTTACACAGCAGTATAAATATTTGTTGCATGCCAATCAGCCATTCTGTCTTTCTTCAAATTGACCAAGCCTAAATTAGGGGACAAAGACCCTTCAGAGTCTTAAAAAATACCCAGCCCTCAAGAAAGACTAAATTTTTCGGCTTCACAAGCCCCCTCTGCTTGCAGAGGATTTTTGTGTATCTGCCGCACATGTCTTTCCTTACCCTCCCACAAAAAGCCTTTCTCCAACTGCTAAGAAAAAGGGGGGGATATAAAACTAGATCAAATATAATATATACACGCATATACATATATATGTATATTATAAAATCTCCATTCTTTTAATGAAGATAAAATGACAACAGATCTTAATGTCTACTATCAAAAGTATATTGAATTCACTTGTAAAAATTCCACCTTCATGGTAAACCAGTCTGCTCATTCACCTTTAGATGAAGATTAGAAATAACACTTCACACTGATGCTAACATATCAGTTTACTTAAGCATAACGTTTACATGTGGACCAGAATTCAGCATGTTTATAATCGTCAGTGATTCTACAGACAGTAACAAACTAATTGAGTTCCCTAAGTGGACTTCTTTAATCACTCACTTTTTTTTTAAATGAACAAATATAAAATAAAGAGAAGAGGTACAAATTAGCAAACACACACACACACTTTTAAAAAGGAAGAGGCTGTAGAGAGCTGACTCAGCAGCTAAGAGGACTGCTGCTGTTCTCCAGGACCTGGGCTTCATTCCCAGCACACACCTGGAGTCCCAGGTGATCCAACCCCTTCTCCTGGCCGCAGACACCCGGCACTCAAGTGGTGCATAGGAATACATGCAAACAAAACACAAACATAAAATAAAAATCTCAAATTAAAAAATAATTTTAAAGAAGGAAAAGAAAAAGGGAAATGTTTCCATTTCTTCCTATTCTATGAAATCTTAGTCATCCGTCCTTTACTTAAATAAAGTAAGTAAACAGAAAAGGAAGAACTTATCACATATGTTTAGACGGGCACGCAAGGTTTCAGACTAGGCACGGAGGTGAATGTGTGTCATCTCGAGGGTTACAAGACTCTCCAAAGACAAACAGCCCCGCCCCACACCAAAAAGGACCCGAGGGAAAATACAAAGAGCGAAGCTTTATAGCATGCGGTCTCAGACATGTGGGGCTATGATCGGTTTCCCTTAAGTCCACTGCTGGAGTCGCATTAAAGCAGTGTTAGATACCTCATACTCTTTGTGGAGGAGCTCGAGTCTCGTTCTCCGAAGGTGCTTCCTGACCATAGGGCTCAGCATAGGTTCACTTTCACCTGTTCCTCCTGGAGGGGAAAAGACATCCTTATTTTTGTTTGATTTGAGCAAAATGAAATGAACCATTTTTTTCACATTGCATTATATAATGTAGTGATATTTCATTTGTATCTCTAATAAAGCTTGCTTGATGGTCAGCAAAGTAAAACAGACACACTGGCCAGCCTTACAGACCAGGCAGCAATGGCACACAATTTTAATCCCAGTAGCCACACTAGCTTGCCATAGAAACCAGGTGGTAGTGGTGCACACCCTTAATCCCAGAACTAGAGAGGAAAACAAGACTAGAGGAGACAGTTCTGAGTCTCAGTCTCATTCTGAGGTTTCCTGGAGGTAGGGTCACCATTTTCAGACTGAGGTCGAGGTAAGAGACAGTGGCTGGTTGCTTTGTTTTTCTGGTCTTCAGATCGAACCCCAATATCTGTCTCTGAGTTTTTATTAGTCGCACTTCAATATAACTTCCCCAAAACAAAATTTGGATATGCAGATTGGAGACTCTGGTCCAGTCAAAGATAAAGTGAAACTAATTAAGGTTAAAAGAAGAAAATTAGTGCTGCATTAGGAGGGACAAGAGGAGTGTCAAACAGGAGCTAGGAAAGTAACACATTCCGAGAGACTACTGGTGTTTATTTTTACTTTAGGGTAAATTCTTCCTTTTCTTTAATAAACTAAAATGCGCTTCACATTATCCTCAACAGGACCAGAGGCTCCAATCTGACTAAATTTTGTCTCACCTCTATACAGGCTACATACCACCACTCAGCCAACATTCCTAAAGCACAAAACCTAAAGGTCACCTACCTCATCAAGACTTTCTCAGAGTTACTCATCTTCTTTCCAACACCCTCTAGCCCTTTATTTTCCCTTCTTAGCACCTGTGACTTTAAATCATTAATATTTCTGTCCACATGCAGTCTCTAATGTAAGCTGCATTTGGCTTGAGGGTCCTTTGTAGTATATAAACTATATAAAATTATCAATAAGCCCAATATGATGTTGATCTGTAACAATGAAGACTTCATATCACTATTCCCCAAACAAACACTGTTTATAAATTGTCTTAAATCTATCTTATGCACATAAAAAATAACCCCTCACCAATAATCTCTTTGCAAGGGTTTTCTGGAGTGATAGGAACTCTGCAAGCCGGACACTGGCTGTTATTCTTCAACCACATGTCAATGCAAATGGAACAAAACACATGGTTGTTGGTGCACACAACAGGTTGACGGACCTTTGAAAAAAAGAAACATTCCTTTTAGTACAGAGCAACTTTTATAACTGGATTCCCAATGTGATATGTTTAGAGCAAACAAATTGTTTCTCTCAAGTATGCCAAGCAGGGGGGATAGAGAGAACACAGGATGGTAAAACATGCTTCTTTTGACCACACGGTTTCTCATATGACAGACGCTAGCTGACAGCGCTGCTCATGGAGACCAAGCAACTTCACTCTGAGATGCTTATTATGTATCAAACATTCATGGTCAAAAGAGAAAAGGCTTTCTGTTCATTAACTCTGGGACCTCAGCCTCTTTTCTATTAGAATCATAGGACAGCAGGACCATCAATCTGATGCTTGAATTTTTTCAGTGCATTCCACTACAACATCAAGTATCAACAACAACCTACTAAACATTACAAAAAGATCTCCTTTGATATTGATGTGGTTTGTCATGACTTCATTCCCTAATATAATCGCCTTTAAGAGAGGTGATTATGAGTTCGGGAGCAGGTGAGTTGTCTTGGTAACAGATTAGTTCCCACACGAGCTGGTGGATAAAAAGACCAACTCTGGCCCTCTCCCTAGTCCCCTGTTTCCTATCTCACCACAACTCCCTTTCTTTCTTTTTTCTTTTTTTTTTTTCAAAATTAATCATTTTATTAAATAAATACAATACTGTTAATTCAATTGTTACATTCACACAGCATCTTTCTTTTTTTTTCTATTTTATTTTTTTTCTCTGTAATTCTTTTTTTTTATTTAATTTATTTATTAAGGATTTCTGCCTCCTCCCCGCAACCGCCTCCCATTTCCCTCCCCCTCCCCCATCAAGTCACCCTCCCTCATCTGCTCGAAGAGCAATCAGGGTTCCCTGACCTGTGGGAAGCCCAAGGACCGCCCACCTCTATCCAGGTCTCCTAAGGTGAGCATCCAAACTGCCTAGGCTCCCCCAAAGCCAGTACGTGCAGTAGGATCTTTCTTTTTTCTTCTCTCCCCTCTTCACATAATAGGAAATTCAGGTTATAGTAAGTTTATGAATGTTTGAATTTTATCCTTCTGTTTGTGAAAATTCTTGAGCACTGCAGATTTCCCTAGAGTCACTCCTTCCCTCCAAACTCCCTGCTGCCATTCTAAAAGTGCCTTATACCCAAGATTAGCAAGTCCAGTAATGAAGGAATCTACTTCCTTAGACCACTAGCTAGTTTAGAATGGTCACTGTCGTGGTTCAAATAAAAACGACTCCCATAGGTTCATATATTTTAATGCTTAGTTACCAGGGAGTGGAACTCTTTGAAAGGATTAGGAGGTGTGGCCTTATTGGAGCAGGTATGTTATGGGCTTTGAAGTTTCAAAAACCCAAGACAAGCCCAGTTACCCCTCACACACACACAGAGACCAGGACTCAAATTACTTCTCCAGCACCCTGACTGCATACCTCTAAAATTTATGGAAGAAAATATTGAAGACAGAACCACACACATTATATAAGGGGCATCAAGACACTCTACTTTGTAAGAAACTATGTAAAAGCAACCAGTGAAACAATTTAAAAACAATCAGAATTTTTTATGTTTTTGATCATACACAAAAGGTTAAAGAAAACAATCTCCCAGTCTAGAAGACGGTTTTGATCAAATGCACTAGTTGGCATATTTTTTACTGAAGTGTCAATGACAGGAGGAACAGTTTTGTATGTACTGAAGTGCAGGTCATATTTTGGTCATGTGAAGTTTCTTCCATCAAACTCACTTTTAAATGGGTAAGCCTGATATAAGAGGCTTTGAGAGTCATTGGCATAAAAGATAACAGCATCTAAAACCACAGGACTGGTGCAGATTCCTTGTGCAGGCAAAATGGCTAGAGGAAAAAGGCAAGTACAACAGCAGCATCTACAAAAGGAAGCTGAGAATAGGACCGCTGGCGTCAAGAAGGAAAGCAGGGTAGTCATCACAGAAATCAAAACAAAGACGCTTCTTAATAGGAAGGCAGTCCCAAGTAAGTAAGATGTTGACGAGGTAGAGATGACACGTTGGTATTTAACTGTATGAAATGGTTTGCTACTGAAGTTTCTCAGCAAATGATGGGGACAGAAACACAAGGAGGTTGACAGGCAATGAATGATAAAGATAGAAAATGCAGACAAGTTTCATATTTAAAGGAGAAGACATCTAAATTAGACCATTGTTAGCAACGTCACAATGATGGAAAGAGTAGCTAGAGACAGCCAAGAAGTCAAAAGGAGAACGAGATTCAAGCACCAGGAAGATTTTGTCTTCCACAGGAGGGAGGAGCCAGCTTCCACATGAAACAAACACAAGGGTTGACCCGAGGTTGGAAAGAAGAGGGGATCCATGTTCCAGCTTTCTCAGTTGTACCCTACACTTTAAATAGAAAATGAGGTTATCAGAAACCTAAAGGGGGAGAGTATGGATCTGAGAAAAGGAAAGTAAAACAGGTATTTTGAAAAGCAAAAAGCAGTTTATTAGGAGTATTTAGCAGGACGACTTAATTTTGTTTAATTCCTATTCGAGGTCTGTGGTTTTGAATGCAATGTAAGACAGTTCCCACAGGTGTGCATTCTTCAACTGCTGAGCTGCTTGGGCTTGTTTAATCTAGAGCTGGGGCTGGTCAAAGAGCAAAGGGAAGTGGTCACAACTTGTCAGACGGAAATGAGCACTGGCATGGGAATGACGACAATGAGAGAGTGACAGCAATGGCAGGCTTCAGAAAGGCGGAGAACGAGCACAGCATGAATGGAGCCAGAGAGGAAAACATATCTGGCCAAGCTACTAGGGGTGGCACAATGGCTTCTCACGCTTGTCTGGGGCCACATTATCTGATATGTCCAATTTTCTCTCTTACTCTCATGTGGTTAATATTTGTTCTATGCTTACAACTCCCAACTCTCTCTCTGACTCCAGTAAGAGACAGAGTTTAGACTTCTAAGATAAACCTGGGGCCAACTCCTAATATCCCAAATTTTAACTTCAAGTAAATCTTTTGGTTACTGTAGACTTAGTTTTTATCTCTGAAAATTATGGCTAAACCTAGCATCCTTTCATTTATGTGTTACTTTAAGTTAAATAATACATGCTAGCAAATTCATATAACTTCCCCTGCACTCACATGGATACTCGCATGTGTGCATGTGCGCGCGCGTGCGTGCGCACACACTCACACACACTCACACATACATAAAACCCAGTACTGCGTACCCAAGGAACTAAATGCATAAAAAGAAGTTAGAGATGCCATGGGAAGGAAAACATGTAGGGAAACTACAGACAGTGAGTGAAGCCAGCTCCAGCTACATGAGCATGGGGACTGTCCCCAGCAGTCCACTAGAAAAGGGCTTGGGTTATCAAATTCCAGTGTGTCTAGAATGCCAGGTGTGGAGTACCAAACATATCTGATGTTTGTTTTGTTGGGTTAATTCTTGCCTTAAGTCTTCTGTATTCCTATTCCTCCCTTTGGGAAAAGAAATGTTTACGGCATACCACTGCACTTTGGAATTATGTAACTTGGGTTTCAGTTCTTTTCTTCAGTGTCTAAAACCTATACGTTTGCCTTGAGTCTCGGGAGACTCAGAACAATAACAAAATAGTTAAAACTCTGGGAACAGAGTTTTTAGGAACAGGCTGAAGGCACTTCATAGATTGAGATGGCCATGTGACTGTGGAGGCAGGAATCCAATGTTTGGACCCTGTACATCCCCAAGGCTCATGTGCTGGAAGCTTCATCCTCAGCCTGTGGCCTATGGGGAGGTAGCAGAACCCTAGGAAAGCCCTTTGTGGTGCACCCCTGAAGGATTCTGGGACCTGACCTTTCTCTTTGCCTCCTAGCTTCCAAGAGCAGATTCTCTGACTATGAACTCCTCTTACGATTCTCTAGGTTTCCTGTAAAAATATATAAACTAAAATAAGTACTTCCTGCTTCTGATGAAATTCACAGTGTGGGAAGGTTTCTCACAAAAGAGTAATAGCACACTCTTTTGTTCCCCTCTAATGCTCTCTGTTCTGCTTTGTGCTCTTCTCAGAAAACTGCTTATATTCCACTTTCCCCGATTAGATTTAGTCTCAGTGGGGGACACGACAGTGTCCTGCTCTTCGTATCGACTTACAGCACTTGGCACATTGCTTTGAAGATGGTAGGATTAATAAAAGTAAATATTAATACAGAAAATCCAAAAGTGAGATAATGTTGCACAAATTGTCTTCTGAAGCAAAAGATTTATGGTCAAACAGTAAGGAAAAAGTTTTACCTCACCATTCAGTGTACCAGATGATAAGAAAAGAACAGCTACAGGCAGACTACTTTGCCCTGGCTGCTTGCGGCCATCAACAATGCCCCACAGCAGCATCGTTTGTACTGTTGGAACCTTCTCTTATTGCCACTGTGCTGGGCAAGTTGACCAATCCATTTCTGGGCAGGCTACTTATAAGATAATTATTTCTAGATGGCAATATAACTTTACCTTAAGGTTCTCCAGAAACTGCCTACTTGTGACACTAAGAAGGAAAACTAGTGCCAGAATAGACTCTATTCCAAAAAGAACAAAAGAGCTTCAGAAGTGCACAAAAGTGATGAAATAAGGGCAGACCATAAGCAACGAATGAGCAACGCACAGAAAAGAAGTAAGGCCAACTTAATACAGCTTCCCACATGGGATCCGCAGCAAGGGGAGAGGAAGCAGCAATCTTATCTAAAAGGTAAGCTAGAGACTGCCAGCTACCCTGTAAAGCTAAGTGTGATTGGCAGATCCTCTTAGTTTCACAGTCCATCATCTGGGCAGTTTCTCCCATTTCCTCAGATTATATGCCCTTCTCTGAGGTGGGCAATGTTCAATCTGAGGGAAGTAAGGGAGCAACCATGACACTCTATTGGCAAAGGATTTGTACTTTCCAAGTCCCCTAAGTACTGAACTTCCTGCTGGAAGGATGTGGATGTCTGGAGTTTTTGGCTGGAACATCAAAGCTTTCTGAATCTACAGAAGTGAAAGGCAAACAGGTGGATCCAAGTTTGTAGGTATTAAACTCCAAAATTATTCTCAGTTGGAAGAAACTGTTATACAACAAAAGGTAATAACTGGTCAAGAAGAAGTAACAATTTTAAATATATGTGCACTAAATTAAAGATACTTCAGAGTTAAACTATATCATCAATCAAATAGAATTAAATATTTAGAGAATATTTTATCTAATAGAAACGGTATTCTCCACAGTTCATGTAACCATCCCTAAAATAGATGACATTCTAGGTCACAGCACAAACCTTAAACATGAAAGAACAGAAATAATCTTGTAGATATCATCAGGCAACAATAAGCTAAAATGAAGACAAGAGAAGCGACAGAAACTACTTGAAGCGACAAACACTTGAAGATTGAACAATACATTCTTGATGACCAGGTATCGCTGAAAAATCAAAAAACTATTTAAAAAAATCCTAGAAGAAATGAAAGTTAAAAACATAATTTCCTAGAACTTTGTGATACAATTAAGTCACTACTAAGACCATAGTTTACATCTGTGTAAATACTATATAGTATAGAGTAGAAAAATATACTATATATTAGAAAAAGATATCTTACATAAATAACATACCGATACACACTGAGGTTGTAAAATAAGAACAAGACAAGGTAGCTAGAAATAATAACGATTAGAACAAAAACTTGATGAACTGGAAACTACAGAACAATACATGTAATCAAACAAAGAGGTGGCCCTTTGAGGAGGAGTTTGCAATTGACAAACTCCTAGCCAAAGTATCCAATTGAGAACGACCCAACTTAATGAAATCAGAGCTGAATAGAAAACATTTTAACAGATTCCAATGAAATCCAGAGGTTTATTGAGAACTACCTTGAAACTTTTATCTCCCAAACTTGCATAATCTGTATTATGTAAGAAATTTATAATGGCATTAATTTTATTGAATCAAGATGACATAAACAACTTAAGCAGATCCATATCAAATAATGAGACGTAAGCAGTAATCAAAAGCTTTTCACTTTATGAAAGACCCAGAAGCAATGGATTCGCTGACAGTTCTGCCAAATGTTTGAGAAAGAGATAACAAATAATACTTCTCAAACTGTACAGTGGCAACACTCTGCAAACTGTAAATCAACAATACTCCTTAAATTGTAATACAGCAACTCCTCAAATTACACAAGATAGGAAGGGAAGGATACTCGCCAAACTAATTCTGTAACGCTAGTATTTCCACGATACCCAAACCAGATAAATACACAGAAAAAAAAGAAAAAAAAGAAAGGCTGTAGGACAATTTCACTGACAAACACAAATAGAAAACTTTTCACCAAAATTTTTGTAAATCTTACTCAGGACCACAGTAATTCTTGCAGAAAACCTAGGTCACAGCATCTACATCAGTGGTTCTCAACTTGGGGATTGTAACCCCTTTTAGGGGTCACATACAGATATCCTACATATCAGATATTTACATTACAATTCATAAAAGTTGACGTGGGATGTCCTTTTGTATATATGTTGCTTTTATTGGTTAACAAATAAAGCTGCTTTGGCCTATTGCAGGGCAGAATATAGTCAGGCTGGAAGAGATTGTATAGAGAGAGTAGGCAGAGTCAGAGAGACACCGTGTGGCTACTGAAGGAGACAGACGCCAGATCCTTACCAGTAAGACACAACCCCGTGCAGACACACAGATTAATAAAAAAGGGTTAATTTAAGATGTAAGAGTTAGTTAATAAGAAGTCTGAGCTAATAGGCCAAGCACTATTATAATAATATAGTTTCTGAGTGAGTATTCAGGTCTGAGAAGCTGGGAAACAAACGAGGAGTCTCAGCCTACAAAGTGAAGCCAATGTGGACCAACTACATCCACATAAAACCTGAGAGAGCTGGGAAGGAATTGTAGACACAAGGAAGAGTTAAGCATGACTTCTTGGTAGCCGTACGTTTTTTCAGATTTGTTCTGTTTGCTGGTGACAAGCAGAGGCATGGCTTCTTTAAGAGAGGGCTTCCTGACTCAGTGTTAGCAGCAAAAAACTACATGGCTTCATTAAAAAAAAAAAAAAAACAAAAAAACAAAAAAACATTTCAGTGCGTGCTGGAGGTGGTAGAATGGACTCTGGCTCTTTCGGGAGGTCCTGCACTTAAATGGGGTCTGTAAAGAGCATGTTACAAATTGCATAATGGTGACATAGACCCACTGTGTCCCTGGAGCTGGGGTGGTCTGCACGGCTCACAGAGGCAGTGAACATACCTCTGCCATGTTGGACTGGGCAGAGCAAACAGGCAGGGCCATGGAGTTGGTCCTAGTCACATCTGCTTACCAATTAACACACACACAACACATAACTCTTAGTCAGAAAAAGATTTCAGATATGCAATAAGACAGATTCAGACACAAAAGACCTCTAAGCGAGACATAGTGTGTTTAAAAAATGTACATAGGCTTGGGAGAGAGAGAAAAAGAGTATAGGCAGTTATAAAAAGAAATACTTTTAAAAATAAAACAAAGTCTTTAAGGAGACAGTAAAAGTAATATACAAGAGCACAGTCAGTCATAGATTAAAGAAAAATAAGCCACGAAAAGATAAAAAATACACAGAGAGTCTGAGTTATGTGTATTATTGTGTTTTCTTTGAATTTTTGACTGCAAAGATATTTGATTCTGGGGGCTGCTAAGCTAAACCAACATAAAGGTATCCTGACTTCAAAATCTGGGTCTAAGGATGTTACTTTGGAAAAGAGGTTGTTTTTGTTTCTATAGAAGATGAGGACCTGTGGATTCTTTCTAGGCTAATGTGGTTTGATGGAACAAGAACTCCCCCTCTCCCAAAAAGGTCTCTGTGAACTCTAAAAATATGTTACCCAACAAACATCAGGAAGCAGTTTGAAGAAAACAATGGTCAAATTCCCAAAATAATTGTTTATAAATGTTTGTTTTCATTTAAAGAGAGATATGATATAAAAATGAATAATACACTGGCATGAACTTTATTTATATAAATTTAAGATCAATTTTGTTATATTTCTATTCTTATTTAAAGTACTATGTTTATACAGCTCATTTAAAAATAATGTATAATTAAAATTTTCAGATTAATAAGTAGTCACTTATAATAGTCAAACTTGTAGTCATGATAGTTAGGTTTTCTAGATTTCAGATGGCTATATATTCTTCAAATCTTTCAAAGACCTATAGAACATGACACTTAAAAGATTTTAAGAATTAGACTTTTTGATAGTGAGACACATTTGCTTCTGGCAGCACCAATTACTTTAAGAGGAAGATGAGCATCGGAGAGGCTCCTTATGGAGTTTGCTAGCCATTTGGGCAAGAAACTGCTCTTACCTGAACTGCTTGATGATATGCTTTATAAACTGGATATAAAGGACCCACAGAAAAATGACTTCTAACCTTGCCTAAAGAAGGTGAGACAGTCATTCAGGGTTTTTGCTTCATGAAAGAGTCTGCCAGACATTATGCAAGACACAGAAGCAACTGATGAACTTTGCCATTAGCAGGCAGAACAGATCATTGGATTTCCTGCTTCATGGAAAAGTCTGGCAGATAATATGGGCCTGTAGGCTTAAGATGGATGCCCCAACATTATAAAAGAACTTTGGGTGACTGTCCAGGCAGCAAGAAGTCTCTGTCAATTCTAGAACTTTGGAAGTTGCTTACAATGTTGCTTACTTGGATAACATTTATATCCTTCTGGGGTCTTTGGTGTCGAAAACAAATAGCTATATAGTTTTCCTTAGTTATGATAAAAGATAAATTAGATATGAAACTTTAGACTCATAAAGATAAAACAGATGACTATATATTTTCTTTAATTTTCCAGAAACAAATAGACTAAATATTGTAACTGTAATTCTTGCTTGAACCGGTTTTGCATATGTAATTTTACTATGCTAAAGTTAAAACCTTCCTTTTTAATTAGGCAGAAAGGGGGAGATGATGTGGGATGTCCTCCTGTATATGTATTGCTTTTATTAATTAATGAATAAAGCTGCTTTGGTCTATGACAGGACAGAATATAGCCAGACTGGAAGAGATACAGAAAGAGAGAGGAGGGGGATAGAGTCGGAGAGATGTTGTGTCACTGTTGAAGGAGACAGAAGGATCCTTACCAGTAAGCCACAGCCTCATGCCAATATACAGATTAATAGAAATGGGTTATGATGTAAGAGTTAGTTAATAAGAAGCCTAAGCTAGCAGATCAAACAGTATTGTAATTAATATAGTTTCTGTGTGATTATTCAGGTCTGGGCAGCTGGGAAACCAATAAGCAGTCTCCACTTACAACCAGTAAAAGAAAAAGTGCTGTTATTAAGTAGCAAGGAAATAATTTGCTAGCTGGGGCACTCTATTAAAGGGCCTCAGCATTAGGAAGATTGAGAACCAATGCTGTACATGATGGATCATTAAAGCTGTCTGTAACTCCAGTTCTAGGGCACCAGACCTCTGTAGGCACAAAGTACACACACAGTGAATATACAAGCAAAACATTCATACACATAAAATTTAAAAAAAATTAAAGAACACATTAAAATCATATATCATGATCAAGTTGATTATAGCCTAGCAAGGCAAAAATGGATCAATATATACAATAAATATAAGAAATCGAGTTAAGGACATAAATCATATAAACATATCAACAGACACGAAAAAAAATTGATAAAGTTCACAATCCCTTCACAATAAAAGTCACAAACAACGTAGGAATAAAAGGAACATATTTCAAGATCATAAGTACATACAACAAACTTATAGGGAACATGTATTACACAAGAAAAAACTGAAAACATGTCTTCCAAAACCATAACTGAGACAGAAGTACCCACTCTTCCCACTCTTAATACACTACTTAGAAGTCTCAGCTACAGCATCATGATGAGAAAGATATGAAAGGGGTCCCAACTAGGAAAAGAAAAGCTGAATGCATCCGTATTTGCAGATAATGTGGTCCTATAATGAAAAGACCTTCCTTCTCCACTAGAAGACTCTTATATAGGATAAACACTGTCATCCATGTAGAGGACATGAAATCAACATATGCCAATCAGTAGCACTTCTATCTATCACTAATGAACTTTACCAGGAAAGAAATCCGGAGAAAAAACTTGTATTCATAGTAGCCTCAAAAATAAAATACTAGGAGTAAATCTAACTATGCAGGTGAAAGATTACAATAAAGACACTGATGAAACAAATTTTAGATGACACTAGCGATGGGGAGTCTTCTGTTTTGTGTTGATTTCATTGGTTAAATAAAGAGACTGCCTTAGCCCTTTAATAGGACAGAAAATTAGGTAGGCAGAGTAGACTGAACAGAATTCTGGGAGAAAGAAGCAGAGTCTAGGAGTCACCATGATTCTCCCACTCCAGACAGATGCAGGTTAAGATCTTCCCTGGTAAGCCACCTTGTGGGCTACACAGATTATTAGAAATGGGTTAGATCAATATGTAAGAGCTAGCCAATAAGGGGCTGGAACTAATGGGCCAGGCAGTGTTTAAAAGAATACAATTTGTGAGTTGTTATTTTGGGATATAAGCTAGCCAAGCGGCCAGGAGCCGGGCTGTGGGAAGAGGCCTGCAGCTCCCACAACAGAATTCAGGTAAAGCTAGCCGGGTGGTGGGAAGCAGCCCGCTGCTCCTATTACAACACACTAGAAGATGGATAGTTCTCCTATGTTCATAGATAGACAAAACATTGAAAATGACAATTGTTGAAAAAATTTAAAGAGTCAATGCAATCTCTATCAAAATATCAATATTCGTCACAGAACTAAAATTAACAACTGGGGCTACAGAGATAGTTCAACAGTTAAGCAAACATAGTATTCTTGCAAAAGGTCAAAGTTCAGCTCCCAGTACCCATATCAAGTAGCTCGCAGCTGTAACTCATGCTCCAAGGGATTCAATATCCTCTTCTGGACTCAGTAGGCATCGGCACTCACATTTGCACAATCCTGCACATATATCCACATCATTTTCTTAAATCCCTAAATTCACATGAAAGTATAAAAGACCTTAAGCACTTAAAACAACTCTAAATAGAAGGAACAAGGCTGAAGTATCGCAATATCTGACTTCAATTACACCACAGAGCCATAGTAACACCAACTATATTGTATTGCCACAAAAACACACGTGCAAGCCACTGGGATAGAATAGAGGATCCAGACAGGTATAGCCACCTAATTTTCTTTTTCTTTTTAATGTGTGAAATAACCTTATTCATAATTATTCTCTAGGATAACATAATTTTAATGTTTAGAACAATATGCTCTTAAATCTTTGTCAACTTAGTTACTATCCTATTGCTGAGATGAAACACCACAACCAAGGCAGCTTTTAAAAGCAAGTATTTAAACGGAGACTTCTTCAGTTTCAAAGGGTCAGTTCAGAAACAACATGGCAGGAAGCATGTTACCAAGCCCACCCTTGGTAACAAGACCATACCTCCTAATCAGTCACCTAATTTCAACAACGGTGTCAAAAACATACACTGGTGCTGGGGAAACTGGATACTGGAGCCATAACTCTACTCTTGCATGCAGCAACAATCCAAAGTGAATCAGAGACCTGAAAATTTGAAAATGCTAGAGGAAAACATAATAAATATATTTAAAATATAAGCACAAAGGAAGACTTTCTGAAAAGATCTATTGATGTGGGATTCCCCTCTGTATGCTGTGAATACCACTGGTTAATAAAGAACTGCTTTGAGCCTATGGCAGGGCAGAACAGAACTAGGTGGAGAAAGCTAGGCTAAGTGCTGAGAGAAAGAGAGCAGAGTAAGAAGTCATAGAGCCTTGCCAGAGACAGACCCTGGAACTTTACCCAGTAAGCCACAGCCTTGTGGTGATATACAGATTAATGAAGATGGGTTAAATTAAGGTAAGGGTTAGCCAGAAATACGCTTAAGTGATTGGTCAAACAGTATTGCAAATAACATGGTTTCTGTGTGATCATTTCGGTTCTGGGCAGCTGGAAACAAATAAGCGGCCTCCTACTACAATCTATAGCACAGGAAATAATCCAAAATCTTGACAAATAGAGAACAGAAGCCTCTGAACAGCAAAGACAACAAAGTGAAGGGACAGTATAGAAAGGGAAAATACCTTTGCCAGCTATACATCAGATAGACATTAATATCCCACATACATAAAGAATTGGAAAAACAAAACACCAAAAGCCAAATTATTCAATAAGTGAATGGATTAATGAACTGACATGACAGTTCTTAAATAAAAAAATAAAAATGGCCAATATATATTTGAAAGTGTTCCATGTTCTCAGCCAACAAGAAAATGAAAATCAAAATGGCCCTGAGAATCCATCATTATCAGAATGGCATTCACTAAGAGAACAAATACTAGTGATAACCCTACACACTTACTTATATACTGCTGGTGCAAACAAAAACTGAAAAAGACACTATAGAAGTACCTGTGTAGGTTCCTCAAAAAACTAATATTAGAACTACTTGTGATACAGATATATCATTTCTGAGTACATATGGAAGGTTTTTAAATCAACACGCTACACAGATACTTGCACGTCCATATGTATTGCTGTAATAATCATAAGTGTTAAAATATGGAACCAATTCAGATGTCCATCAACAGATGAATGGACAAATAGGATACATATACAAAAATGAAGTCAGGTCTTGTAAGAAAATGGATGGAACTGTCCAGTTCCATCTATGCTAGGAGAAGGAAGTAAACCTCAAACATCCAATGTGTTCATTCATGTGTGAGATCCAGATTTAAATTTATGTCTGTCTAGATCATGAAAATAGAAAAGGGACCATGAAAAGAGGGAGAAAGATCTTAATAGGAAAGCGAGATTACATAATACATATGGCACAAAAGCAGGAGGGGCTATTTGGGGAGAAAGGAGTCAACAGGAAAATGGAGAAATATAATTATACACACACACATGAACACATACACGCATGCACATATAAAACTTGGGATGCCATGGTGGTCCGACAGAGAACTGTAACCTGATACCTGGTCCCTGGGTACTGGCACTGTGTGTAGGGAGGTTATGGGGCTTTGAGGGGTGGAGGGAATCTATCTCTGGGGCTGGTTCTCAGAGTTCATTGTCTTGCCCCACTTACAGTTCACTCTCTTGGCTTCCTGTTTGTTGTTGAGTATGTGATCTCTCAGCATCCTAATCGGGCCACCTGCTGCCATGCCACTTGTGCCACTATGGACTCTCCCTCTGCAACTATTAAGTCCAAATAAACTCTTTCTTGCACAGGTCATTTTTGTTCATGGTGCATTAACCCAGCAGCAAAAAGTGATACAAAGTTGGTACCAGAAGACACAGGGTATTGCTGTGAAGAACCTGACTTTTTTCTTTTTTGGAAAAATATAGAAGACTGGAACTTGGGCTTTTAAAACAGTAGAATGCTATAAGCAAAGATTCAAGGGCCTCCCTAATATGAGCCCAGAAGACATTAGTGATGAGAGTTACATGAACTGAGGAGGGCTGGCTGAAAGAGATTTCAGAGAACAAGGCCACTACTAGTAGCTGGGCTAAGAGCATTTCTGTGATATTTTGGCAAAGCTATATGCCACTATACTCAGCTTGTGTTTCTACTATATCATTTCATCTCTTGTATGACCATATCCTTTACCTTCATGTTTGTTTTTGTTTTTTTTTTTTTTGAGAAACAGTTTCTCTGTGTAGCTTTGGAACCTGTCCTGGAACTAGCTCTTGTAGCCCAGGCTGGCCTCAAACTCACAGAGATCCACCTGCCTCTGCTTCCCGAGTCTTGGGATTAAAGGCATGCGCCATCACAGCCTGGCCCCAAATCCTCTTCTTAAAACAACAAATGTATTGGGGAGGAGTCATGTTTGAAGTTCTCCATTAATAATAGCCCTACTATCTGGGGCTTACTGACTAGAAATTATATATTGGCTCAGGTAGGGGCTTCTCATTTGGGGCACCATCAACCTTTTTCTAAACTGAAGAATTTTTGTGTGATATATCATAGGAAATTTAGCTAGCAGCAGCTCTTGAAACCACCAATCAGATGCCATTGGCTTACCCCGGGAGCAATCAAAAGAAATTACATATTCATAAATGTTCCTGGGGACTAAAATTCTATCTCCACTCCACTGAGGACCACACAAATCCTTCCAACAAGTTAATGGGGTTGATAAAATTAAATACATTTTCAGCTGTGGAAGCAGATGTAAGGAAACAACAGTATAAATTGTGACTGACAAAGCCTGAGTTGTATTCAATTCAAATATTAAAAGGCTCTTCCACCTTGGAGCAAGGTTAATAAACGATAATCTAGAAGTAAAAAAAGAAAAAAAAAGATGTATGTTTGAAAGAAGCAAGAGCTGGCACTGATGGAATCTATGGGTATGAAGACATATAGTTCAGATTTACCAGCTGGCCAGATCAAGCCATCCATCCTTCAGCCTGCCAAAGGGATCAAGCAAGCCATTCTTTCTCACAGTCCATGTGCTTTTTTACTGGCCGTTTTCTCTGACTCTGTCTAGGGTCAGCAGTTGCTTTCAATCCTAACTTGCTTTTATTTATTGACTCGGCAAATCTACGCTGAACCTCCAACACCTAAAAGCAAGCCATCTTACTGGCTGGCACTCACTTCTTTTCTCCCTGTTAAGCCTGAGGCTGTAAACTGCAGCCCACATTCTCGGGCACACACTACCTACCAAAAAAAAAAAAAAAAAAGGCAATGCAGGGTGGAAAAGAAAGAGGGTTCCAGTTCTTTGCCGTTCTTGAACCACGCGGCAAAGGCACGCTTTAAAAAAAAAAAAAAAGAACCGAATCGGAAGCACAAACGGAAACGAAAGGAAATACGAAGGCATGAGCACATTCAAAACTCCGTTTCTAAAACCAAACTACTTTCTCCTCGTACTTTCACGAGCCCAAGGGCATCCCTTGCCTCTTGTGACTGATCCCAATCTCGGCAGTTAGGACCACGCTTCCCATTCTCAACAGCACAGAAGGGCGTGGGGGCCAGGTGCCATCTGAACACCAGGCAAAAGTCACCCTCCAGACGAGGATAGGAAAAAGGCAAGGCCTTTAAAAATGGACCGTGGCTCCCAGAACAATCACACTGGGTGGCGGACGGGAGACCGGGGACTCCCTCAGGCGAGCCTGCTGCTGAGAGCGCTGCTCGCTGCACCGGCTGCAGAGGAGGATGGAGGCTGCGGCGCCGAGACTCCAACCCGCTCTTCGCAGGCCGACTGAGGCCGCCCAGGCCGCCCAGCCCCGGGCTCCGAGAGGCGCCAGTGGGGCCCAGCGATCCGCGTCTCCCCGCGTCCCCCAGGACCGGCCTCCCGCCGCAGAGCAGCTCGCAGGTCAGCCTTCCCTCGCATCCCGGCGCCTCACGTCCCGTGCCCGTCCCCGCCCAGCACCGGGCCTCGCTCGCCTCCCGCGGCCATCGGGTCCTCAACCCCGGCTCCTTAGCCGTACCCATTACCTTCCCCAAGCAAATGTGGCACGTGATGGGCAGAGTGAGGGACAATGTAACGTTCTGCACGGTCTGAGCCATGGCAGCGTTCAGAATCCCGCCAACACGGAAGTCCCGCCGACAGCAGCTCTTCGCCACGCTGGGAACGCGCGAGGCCGGCTACGGCGGCCTGGCAGGGCCATGGCGAGCCGGGCGAGGGGACGGAAACGCGCTTCTGAGACGCGCAGTCGCCCCCATCTTTTTTTCCTTTCCTTACTGCATAATAACTATTATTAAGAACAGATTAAAAATAGGTGCCTGGATCAGGAGCTTTAAAAAAAAATGCTGGAAATGGGAAGGAAGACGGTTTACTAGAGGTTGCGAGGCTTTTGAAAATTTAAAGGAAAGTGTAATTAATTTGTGTAGGAAATAGAGAAAGTTATGGTGTTTCAGTCCCCACAACGTTCCTCCAAGAGTCGAATAGGGGTGGGGAGTTAAGCTACACGTCTTGATAAAATGGAGCCCTCAAAACATACCGAGAAAAGACGTAACCCATTCATTTAATACTTTCAAAACAACCGTTCTCTCTCAGTTCCGTCCTTATTCTTAAGCATGCTTCCAGAAGGCCCAGATAATCGACTTAAAAACAATGGTTATCTTTTCCCAGAACTACCCAATCAATCTCAGTTCTCCTTGAAAACAAACTTTCACTAGCCCTACTGTGCTATCTTGTCAGGAAGTTTACAGATTCTAAGTGAGGAAACTTCAAACGGTCCAAGGCGGACATTCGCACAAGACATTTTAACGACTTCTTTTTAGGTACGAGTAGGATATGAAAGGTACAGCTTGCGCTGTAGAACTCCACGAGATAATTTGCCAGGTTACAAATTAGCATTCCCAACAACGACAAAGAAAAGAATATCTAAATGTTCCCAAGTGAATCTTACTTGTGAGATTTGGGGGTTAACTGCAACTTGGTGCAAACGAGAAAGAGCCAATGTGGCAAATGATGAAAACAAATCTTCCGTGTGAGACGGGAAATTTAGAAACAAGTGAAATGCCTTTTGCTGATCTTTTTGCAAAAGAGACTGAGGAAGACAATTTCCTAGGTCATGGCCTCGAGCAGCCTGTTAAACATTGACACCTTAGTGCCTTTCTCTGATTGTGTTGTGTGAAATGAAGGTGGAGCCCAATCGTCATGGCTCTAAAAATAACCAGGCAACCGTGAGTCTGGAAAAGTTGGCAACTGGCCTGGAGAAGCCCAAGTCCAATTCAAAACTTGCTTGCTCCTGGCAGTGAGTATGTCCCAATCAGCTCAGTATCTTTGTTTCCTAAGAATTAGAGGCTATCAGCTTGGAATTGGAGAAGTGGGCAAATGAGCCATACTGACTTCCTGCATAGTGCGCACTTCTTCAGAAAGCCTAGCACGAGAATAATCTGCTCCTAAAACCTTGTGGTTATTTGAAAGCAAAGTCATATTTATTCCAAGTTTAGAATTCCCAAGCCTAGAAAAATGTATGTTTCTTGGCTGAAGCCTGGGGTTAGAATGAGAAAGTCTCATGTTTCATTCAGGGTCTCCTTCTACAACCTCTGAGTGGGACAGAGGAGTGAGGATGACCTGCCAGTGACGTCTATCCCTGAGAATACTACAGCAAGGGACAGCTATGTAAAAGGCACTTCCATTCCAAAAGAGTTCCACTTCGTACCTGGCTAGTGCAGGCCTTATAGATCATTTTGATCAGTGGT